>NC_087183.1:170000-200000 GCF_035594125.1 Scylla paramamosain
GTGTCTGTGTGTCTGTGTGAATGTATGTGTTTTATTCATTCAGCACTAGGAAGCAGACAAGTATTAAAACAGTTTCTCTATTTACTAGTGATGAAAATGGTAGAAAACACACACACACACACACACACACACACACACACACACACACACACACACACACACACACACACACACACACACACACACATTTAAGGACATCACACGTTGGTAGAGTTGCTGTTAATCCATTAACTCAGGATTACACTGGCGGGGCGCGAGGCAGTTTGATATAATGGGTGTGGCACATAACCAGCTGCGGTGCTCTTTGGTGTATACATTTGCTTGGTGTCAACACAGTTACGTACTTAATAACTTGCTGCTTCGTTCTCCGACATGGTCTGTATTGCCTGCTGCCTGTCACTGGAGCTGTTTCCACACACAAGTGTCCTCAATGAAAACTACATTGCCTTTCTTTCGGATCTACCTTTTTTTTTTTTTGCGGGAAAGAATGACTTTGTGAACAATTATCTTGCCCTCATTCCTTCACCGCTCATCCAGATTTATATATATATATATATATATATATATATATATATATATATATATATATATATATATATATATATATATATATATATATATATATATATATATATATATATATATATATATATATATATATATATATATATATATATATATATATATATATATATATATATATATATATACTCCTTCACCTCGGAGTCCTCATCTCGGAAGGGGACCACAAATGTCCCCAGGTTGGACTGCTCTTCAGATATCGACTAAGTGTCTTGACAACCCGCCCCCCCAACTTTTTTCCATAAACTTGTGCAACATTCGCGGTCTAAGAACTAATTTCCAATCTGTAGAATACCACCTCTCCTCTTGTAAACCTCATCTTCTTTTCGTCACTGAAACACAAGTGTCTGACGCAACAAACATTTTCAAATTATTTACAAAACTAAAGTGCAAATATAGTTATGGTTATATTTCTACGTCACATGTACAGAGAGAGAGAGAGAGAGAGAGAGAGAGAGAGAGAGAGAGAGAGAGAGAGAGAGAGAGAGAGAGAGAGAGAGAGAGAGAGAGTTTTGCGTGTCTAGATAAAAAAAAAAACAAATTCTTGAAATTCTATTAAACCTTACCTGAGGGGATATGGAAGAAGGGAGAAGGGAGGAAGGGGGAAGGGAGAGATGAGAGGGAGGATGGGAAGGGGAGCGAAGGGGGAGAGAGGGAGGGAAGGGAGAAAGGAAAGGGTTGAAGAAAAGAAGAAAGTTAAGGAAGAGATGATTGCTGTGTTATCATGTTCTGTTTATCTATTTATTTATTTATTTATTTTATTTATTTATTTACTTATTTTTATAGGTGAGAATTGCGATTGTGGAGGATAATTTTTGTTTGTTTGTTTGTTTGTTTCTTCTTGTTTGACCTGCCTTTCGTTCCTCGTTCCTTTGTTTTATATTGTTCGTATTTTCTGGTGTTGTTCTTGTCTTCCTGTTACTCCTTTTTTTTTGTCTCCATTTCTCCTTCACCTCCTCTCCCCGTCCTTTTCCTTTTTTTCCTTTTTCTTCTCTTACTTTTCATCTTCCTCTTCCTCCACCACCACCACCACCACCACCACAACTATTTTTTTTTTCTTCTTCCTCCTCTTTAATTTCCTTCACCACCACCACCACCACAAGTTCCCTCCACATTTATCACATTGTCAATCTCTCCTCACTCGATCCCTAGTATACAGCGGCACTCATTCCTCACCTAGTGGCGGCAGTTAGGGTGCACGTCACTCCAGGGTGTTACAGGAGACTCATTACAGGACAATAAACACGTTGCAGAGGCTCAGGTGTTGTCAGTATTTACCTGAATATAAACACCTTCATTATTCTCCACTCGGGTCCTCTGTGTTTTTTTCCTGACAGGTTCAAGATTGACTTAAAGAGACAAGAAGGGAGTGGTTCATAAATAGAATGGTGTATGAATGGAATAGAGTAAGGAATCAGGTCATTAGTGCAGAGTTATATGGGATTTTTAAAAGATTGGACAAATTTGTGAATGATTAGTGGAAATTGATGTGTTTTGTAAAGACTGCCACGTGTAGACCTGATGGCTTCTTGCAGCCTCCCTTGTTTCCTTTCTAATGTTCTTATAGCCTCGTGTTCTTGAGCTTTTTATGTCTCACCAGGGCTATTTTCAGAGGCTACAGAGATGCTTACTGAAGTTGTCATGCGTGTTTCTCCCGCTGGTTATGTTGAATCCTTGATCACCTGCTGCTACAAAATGATCATTGTGTAGGGAGGGGCTAGCTGGTTTACTGAGGGTGGGGCCGCCTCTCCCCTCGACCTTCCGTGCAAACGAGTCGATGTGGAAAAGTCCAAGATATGACACCGTAAACTTACATGATTTCAGTACCGAATTGCTAAGTCTCGATCCACCGAATCCGAACGCTGTTAGTATTGAAAATATTTCTGAAGCCTTCAGATCGAGCAGTGAAATTATTCATGAAGCTGCTCGTAGGAACAGATGTGGACGTCTCGACCAGCAGGAAGAAACGTGGGACAGAACGTTGCCGCGCTGGAGAAGGATATTAGAAACAAATGATGCTAAGTTCATATGGAAGGCCATTAACTGGTCAGGGAATATTGATACGCACGAACACAGACAACCTGAAGACGATCAACTAAAGACCCATTTCGAGAGCTTGTTAAATAATGAGTGTCACACTGATAGTATTCGCACTGTATGTATAGATGACTCGACTCCAACGATACCCGTATTAGACGAACCTTTCACTGTACAAGAATTAGTTAAAGTACTCAAGGATGTGAATGTTAGAAAAAGTTATGTTGGTATTTGTCCAGGAATTATGAGAGCTTTACCTGTTGACTGGATCATGTTCTTTTTACATAATATGTTTAACGTTGTTTTTCTTAATGTGTGTTATCCAGTTTCATGGGGTTGTAGCAAACTTTTTGTACTCAAAGTTTCCACATTCAGAGGCATATCCATTATGAATACATTGGCAAAATTGTATGATTACTTAATTTTGAACAGATTAAAACTATGGACAAGTATTGATAAATGTCAAGCAGGTGCTCAAAGCGGTCGAGGATGGGTCGAACAAATAATGACGTTAAGATTATTATGTGACCTGGCTAATTATAAGAAAAAGAAGCTGTATATGTTATTCATAGATTACAGCAAAGCATATGATAGAGTGCCTCGAGGTAAATTGCTTGAATTGCTTAAATCACGTGGTTGTGGTAAGGTTATGTTGCGTGCTATACAAGCTATGTATTCCTGTACTCAAAGTGTGTTACGTTCTGCAACTATTGATGCCACTGTTGGAGTCCGCCAAGGATCTCCATCGAGTTGTCTCTTATTCACCATATACATGGATGAGGTGGTTAGGATGATAAACAGGTGTGTAGATACAGATGGATTCTTGGGGAAACTACATACGCTCCTTCTTATGGATGACATGGTAATACTAGCTACTTCTAAAGAAATGTGTGTGAGAAAGTTAACCGCAGTGTTGGATTATTGCCAAGAATATGGAATGGTACTTAATGAAAAGAAAACAAAACTTATGGTAGTGCGAGGTACAGATGAAGACAGATTGCCGTTAACTGTTCGTAACATCAAGATAGACTGTGTTCATAAGTATCTTTACCTTGGGGCATGGATTTGTGATGATGCAAAGATGAACACAGTATTGGACCTTCACGAAACCGTGAATGAGATGCAACTCAATAAATTTGCAATTTTTTGTGCAGCAAATAACATTATGCCATATACATACAAGCGCAAAGTATTTGATGCTGCTGTCACTTCTGCCCTTCTTCATAGCTCAGAAACATGGTTGACAAATAATCCTAGAAAGATAATTGTTCAATACAATAGAGCAGTAAAGAACTTGCTGGGGGTAAGGAAATTTATAAGCCCCGACATGTGTCTTATTGAATCAAGTATTCCACCTGTACTTGATGTCATAGAAAAAAGGAGAAGGAAATTTCTAGAATCAAAGTTAAGGGAACCGAACGTTGAAGAACCATTCTATGTTGCATTTGAGTTGTGCAGAGTAGCTAATACTCCAGGGTATCAATTTGTGATGAAGGCACTACAGTATAGAGATAACGTAAATCCACTGGATATAGTCAAAATAAAAATTAGAGAAAAACCCGAGACAGCATCTAAGTATGTGGCGTACAGATCAGTAATTAACCCTGAACTATCAGTACATCCAGTTTATGTCAGCAATGAGTTTGTCCCGGACTACAAAAGGCAGGCCCTTACGAGGCTTCGACTAATGTCACATGATTTAAAAATTGAGACAGGTAGAAGGAATGGAATACCAGCAGAGTTGCGACTGTGTATGTGTGATAGTAATGCAGTACAAGATGAGTCTCATGTTTTGTTAAATTGTTCTTTGTCAAGGGACTGTAGGGCTAGATATAATATGTTGGATTTTAGTAGTTTTACCAGTTTAATGAAGTATAAGGGTAAATTAGGTACTTTATGTGATTATGTTTGCGATGTGTTAAAGCTTTACGGCTAAAATGTTCTTGTTTTTTTTTAAAAGAAAGGGAGTTTGAATTTTTTAGGAGTTAAGTTTGGAGAAAGTTTGTTTTTTTGCAATGCGAATTGGTTAATTTTATCTGGACAGGATTTTTTATTTGTAGCTCTTTTTATATGATATAATGATTTTAGTGAAATGATTTTTACTTTAAGCTCCTTGTAATCGCAAAATTCTGTCAATAAACTATAATAATAATATAATCTCACGCTTCGCTGCCTTACTTGGGGCGAACACGACCCGGAAAGACATAAACCGATAAAGGAGGAAGAGGAGGAGGGGAAGGAAGAGAGGGAGGAGAAGGAGGAGGAGGAGGAGGAGAAGGAGGAGTACTTGGCGAAAATAAAAGAAAGATAAGAACAGCGGAGACAAGTGGGAGTGAAAATCTGAAGAGGAAAATCGGGAAATAAAGAGAAAGTTGTTAGTGATAAGGATGAAGGTTACGAGACTCTGGAAGAAGAAAGAAAATGAAGAAGTGAACCAGAGGGATGAATAAGAGAACATGAAAATGAAGAGAAAGGATCAGATGAAGAGGAGAAGGAAAAGGAGAAAGAGGAGGAGAAGAATTAAGAATACAAGGTCGAAGAGAAGGAAGAAGAGGAGGAAGGGGAAAATGACAATGAAGGAAGAGAAGAAGGGGAGGAGGAGGACAAAAAACAGAAAGAAAAGAAAAGAGAGAGAAAGAAAATAAGTAAGACGGAGTAAGGGAACATGAAAAACAGAGGAACACGAGAATAGAGAAAAGAAGAAAAAAAGAAAAAAAGAAAAAAGAATAACATCAACAGTATCACAAGTTCATTACCTTCACACGTTGTTCACCTGACTAACTTCATGAAATTCGTGCACAACTTTGCTTTTCGCTGACCAGTGCTCACCTCAGCCCCTGCTTGCCTGATTGCCTGCTTGAGGGAACGTGAATGCCCTGAAATTAGTGATTAGCGGACGGCGAGGGGCGGAGAGGGAGGCTGGCGAGGGTGGAAAGGAGGGAGTGGATAGGTGGAATGATGTATGGACTAGAATGGTGGATGGGATGGTTGATAGTGGATGGCTTGGATGGTTGGTGGAAGGATGGAAGGATAGAAAACTGGGATGGACCAGGATGACTGATGGAAGGATGGAAGGACTTGTATGGTTCACAGTGGATGGTCAGGATGGAAAGCATTGATTTTGTCAGTTTTTCTTCGTACTGTGAACTTCAGAGGGAAAAATGTTGAAAAAATGCCTTGAGGGGAATGTGTCCAGAGGGGAGAATGTTTAAAGGGGAAAATTATTAGAGGGAAAAATGAATAGAGGGGAAAATGTGTACAAAAGGAAAATATCAAGAGGGAAACACCACTACATAAAAAAAAATTACTTGAGGGAATCATGTCTATAAAGGAAAATATCTAAAGAAGAAAATGACTAGAGAGGAAAATAATTACTAAAAGGAAAATGACCACAGGGAAAATTACCAGAAAGGAAAAAAAAGGAAAACTGTTCAGTGAGGGAAATGTGTACTCGAGAAAATAACGAGAAAAAAAATGACGATGAAAAAAAAGCGAGGGGAAATATAAATAGAAAAATTACTCGTTTTTTGTTTATATGGTTCCTGTGACCTCGTTGTAGTGTGAAAATACTCATACATACAAGGCAGGGAGCGTTGTAATTCTATCTAGACTCTTGACCTCAGCTGAAAGTCTTAACAAGGTCCTCACACCCTCTTTCTCTCTCCCTCCTTCCCTCCCTTCCTCCTCTTTACCTTCTTTCTTCCTCCTGCTCTTTCTTCCTGTTCTTCCAGGTCTTCTTTTCCCACACTTCCTGGTTTCCTCATTTTCTTAACCTCTCCTCATTCTTCTCTCCCTCATCTTTCTCTTCCTCTTTCTTCCTCTTACTGGTTGCTTTTCTTTCACGCGTTCTGCTTTCCTAACTTTTTCCTGCTGTCTTTCTATTCCTTTCCTACTCATTCCTCCTACTCTTCTTATTCCCATCTATTTTTATTCCCTTTCTTCCTGTTTCAGTCTTTCTTCTCTTCCTCCCCTATCCTCTCTACTGCTCTTTCCTCCTCTTCCTTCTCACATTTTTACTCTAATTTTTTTCCTTCTACTCTTCAAATGTTCCTTTCCTCGTGTTTCCTTACGTCTCTACTAGTCATAATCTTCATCAGTAATCTTTCTACACCTTCCCATTTCTCCACTGCCTTTGTATCACTCAGTCCCACAGTGAGATGGATGAAAATGATGAAAGGTGATGGAAATTTTGATCCTACGCTATTCATGGGGCTACAGAGGGAGGCGCAGCAAATGAAAGTAAAAGAGAGCTCGCCAATACCGTAGATTTTCACCCTTGTTAGCTGGCAGGGGAGAGAGGTCGTAAAGCAGCGCTCATGGTCTTGTTAGAGCCAACGAGTGAGTGAGTCAGCAAGTGAACTTGAAGATGTACGGGTAGAACGAATGTGAAAAACAATCTCTCTCTCTCTCTCTCTCTCTCTCTCTCTCTCTCTCTCTCTCTCTCTCTCTCTCTCTCTCTCTCTCTCTCTCTCTCTCTCTCTCTCTCTCTCTCTCTCTCTCTCTCTCTCTCTCTCTCTCTCTCTCTCTCTCTCTCTCTCTCTGAAGGAGAAGGGAAAGGGGAGGGAAGGAGGGAAGAGGAGAAGAGAAAGGGGAGGGAAGGAGGGAAGGAGGGAGGGATTGAGGGAAAGAAGGTAGGAAGGGAGTAAGACTGACACGCTGGCTTCTTTTTACGCTCCTTTCTGAAAGCCAACGATGTATAATCTCCTCCTCCTCCTCCTCCTCCTCCTCCTCCTCTTTGTTTACTTTTTGATCCCCTGATGCTTATTTTGTTGTTATTTTTGTTGTATTTCCTTTTTGCTTCCTCCTCCTCCTCCTCCTCCTCCTCCTCCTCCTCCTCCTCCTACCCTTTTCCCTGTGTTAGTTAATCTCATCTTTTCATCAGTTCCGTTTTTCTCATGTTTCTCTTCATTTCACCTTTCCAGTCACTAAGTCAGGTTATACAAGTGTATGTATACGTCTCTCTCTCTCTCTCTCTCTCTCTCTCTCTCTCTCTCTCTCTCTCTCTCTCTCTCTCTCTCTCTGTGTGTGTGTGTGTGCGTGCGCGTGCGTGCGTGCGTGCGTGCGTGCGTGCGTGCGTGATTGAGTGAATCTTCTTTCCATTTTAACATACAGTATTTTTTTCCTGCAGAATCACCATTTTTTAAGACTTCATGGCTCAAGGCGAATTGCTTTCAAATAATTAATTGATTCAGTGCCTTAAGTGTTAATGCATTATTCATTAATTCAACACTGTGCATTAGATCTTAAAAGCTTCGTGGGAAATTATTCATAGATCCTTACAGGATGCTTTCTGTGTTCAGGAATAAAAAAAATAAATTATTAGATTACATGTTGAGTAATGGCAGATGAATGGAATGAACTCTGTAATCTGGTTATTAGTGTTGAGTCATGAGGGAGCTTTAGAGGATTACGGAGATTTACATATAGGATGATTTAGAGAAAAAAATATATATGTTTTATACAGGGACTGCCGCGCATAGGCCTGATTGTTCCTTGTGTACCTTCCCTAATTTTCTTAATTTCTTTGTTACTCTCATTTCTTTGCATGTTGTCATTACCTTAAGCAGTAAGTGTTGTGTGCAGCAACATGTAAGAAAAAAAAAACGATAATTTGATATAAAAATCGGTACATTACGAACTTACACACACACACACACACACACACACACGCACACGCATACATACACACACACGCACACGCATACACACACACACACACACACACACACACACACACACACACACACACACACACACACACACACACACACACACACACACACACACACACACACACACACACACACACACAGAAAGAGAGAGAGAGAGAGAGAGAGAGAGAGAGAGAGAGAGAGAGAGAGAGAGAGAGAGAGAGAGAGAGAGGGAGAGAGCATATAATTTCTTTTTGTTATATATATTGGCCTTGTAGACAACTACATAAAAAAAGTGTTGCTTTAAGCCTGCTGTAAATTTTGTTTGAGTAAAATAAAAATATGCTGCCTGGCCAATAATAACCTCGTGACCACCACCACCACCACCACCACCACCACAAAGACCCAGCAAGTCCCCAACTGTCCCCTGCTCTCTCCACTCTCATCGATGCTTCCAGTCACCCCTTTCCCCCCCCCACACACACACATACCACCGAGGCATCCTGCAGTGTTTCCTCTTCTCGTCCTCTCCTCCCGGCCCTTGTGCTTCCCGCCGCCTCCCGGTGTTGTCTGGACCAAAACTCGCGCCTGGTTTGGTTTTGGCTGAAGTGGTAAGTCTGTTTTGAGGTCATTAGTGGAACTGCAGGTAATTGTACTGAAGTGACAGGAAAAGTGGAAGCATTAGCTGTTTTTTATATTAATGTTGTAAGTAAAAGTCTGATTTTTGTCGGATTTAATAAATGAAAATTTAGGTGTTTATATCAGGACAGTAGTGGTACCGCAGGTAATTGCATTGAGGTGAGAGGAAAGAGTCAGGTAATAGTTGTGTTTTGTATTAGTATGTATTATTATTATTATTATTATTAGTGTGTATGTATTAGTATTGTAGATTTGTATGTATGATTTCAGTTTTGGTGAGTGAAGATTTTTGGATGGTTTGAGATTGACTGGGAGGGTTTATGGATGCTTTGGGTTTACAGGGAAGGTTCATGGATGGCTTAATGGTTGGAGCCGGAAGATTTTTGTCTGATCAGGTTCTTTATTATGATAGGTTTGTGGATGGTTTAGAATTTGATGAGAGGAAAATAATGGATGGATTGGGACGAGGGTTTAGTGAGGGAAGGCCTTGAAGTTCATGAAGGAGGGTTCTTGGACGTTTGCAATTTGGTGAGGCAAATTAGTGGATATTTTTTGGTTTGGGATTAGATGAGAAAAATTTTTGGGATGGTTTAAGATGTTTCAGGACAAAGGGTTAGGTGAGGGTGACGGAAGGTTTGTGTGTGTTTTTGAGTTTGGTTAGGGTTTGGTGAGTGCAGTCAGGAACCTTCCAGCCATCCATCACTCGCGGACACTGGCACTGGATGGATGGTCGCCACTGAGAGTTTGGCCCACTTGTGTTAAGGCGATTTGTGGCAGTGGACCTGAAACGAGAGAGAGAGAGAGAGAGAGAGAGAGAGAGAGAGAGAGAGAGAGAGAGAGAGAGAGAGAGAGAGAGAGAGAGAGAGAGAGTTTACGTTATTACTGATTCCCAGAGCATCCCCTGTGCGGAAGCGTGTCAGACTCTCTCTCTCTCTCTCTCTCTCTCTCTCTCTCTCTCTCTCTCGGTGGCTCTATTCTCGCTTGAAATCATCGTTTTAGTCTTGGGTCTCGACAAAGTGACTTACATTGAAAGGATGCCGGGACCTATTGAGTTTGTTTAGTGGTTGGTTGGATAGGTGTGTGCTTTTGTGTAGGGAGATGGGGTGTTGGTGGTTATTTGTGTGTGTGTTTGTATGTGTGTGTGTGTGTGTGTGTGTGTGATCATGATAAATATGTTTCATTTTTTCTTATTTTTTTCTCTAGGTTTATTTTGATGTGGAAATATATACATACTTAGTTCAGAATGTGCACTTTATTTTATGCTTCGAATAAAGCACACACACACACACACACACACACACACACACACACACACACACACACACACACACACACACACACACACCTTTGTATCCTTTGGAAATGGGTAGTCATGGTGAGAGAGGTGAGTATTTCTGAATCCATGCCTCAGTCAGTCTGGCGTGAAATGGCCTCATCACACTGGTCGGCGCCTCGTTCCCGGCAATGTCTGCGTTCTAAAGTCAAAGGAATATTTGTCTTGTACCGTTATCAGCACCGTGATAGCACCCAGCTAACGCCCCGCCTCCCTCCTGCCCACCACCTCGTAGACAACAGGGTCAAGTCCACGTCAATTAAAACACGTCAGCAAACACGAACAATAGTTTTCAGGAGTACTTTTCGTTTTTTATCGCCTATTTTTCATGAGCGAGAGATGAGAGGGAGGAAGGGAAGGGGAGGGAATGAGTCTGTAGCCAATGAAATAATTATTAATACTGCCGTCACTCAGGCTTAGCATCAGCCGTGTGTGCATAGTTAGGTTCGTTTTTAGCTGTTAATTTAATGTAATGGAGTTGTATGGCGCGCGGATTGACCCAGAGGGTAATGGCAGGGGCGCGGGACTGTGACACAGGAGAGACGCCCACGGTCCCGCACGTTTGGCTGCAGCGGCGACCTGGGCATGGGAACCAACTGTTGTTGCGGTTGTTGTTGTTGTTGTTGTTGTTGTTGTTGTTGTTGTTGTGGTTGTTGTGGTTGTTGTGGTTGTTGTGGTTGTTGTTGTTGTTGTTGTTGTGATTGTCGTTATTGTTTTGTATCCGTGTATTTTTCTGTGTGTCATGATCAGTGTGCATCTCCCCATGTTATTGAAGGAACTCCCCAACAAGCAGAAGAATCCTGGTTTGTTGTTGTCGTTGCATTCACTCCTCGCATGATTCAGTCCTCCTATTCTTCCCTCGCCCCTTTCTTTCAACATATTCCGTACATTCCCTCCACTGTTGACTCCTCCCGTGCCTCTACATGCCTCACATCTCACACACTTCTATACACGCTCATTTCCTGCGATTAGTCCTGTATGCTAAACTTCATTTAGGTTGTTGCCTTTTATTATTCTAAACTATCTTATTTTTTGTTAATCTATTTCACTTTATTTCATTCCATTTTTATTCATTTTATTGCATCGTCTTTCATTGTTATAAACTACTTTTGAGTGCTGCATTTTTGTTACCGCAGACTACCCACTTATTTTCCTTTTATTTTCAGTATTTATTATTTATCATTACTGCAAACTACTCTATATTGCAACATTTTCATTGCCACACAAACTATCTGTGTGTGTGTGTGTATGTGTGTGTGTGTGTGTGTGTGAATACGATCTCTCTCTCTAGCTGTTTTTTTTTTTTTTAAGTTTGCCTTTGTCTCTCTGTCCATCTTTGTTTTTGTTTGTTTGTTTCTCTGTGCGTCTGTCTGCCTGTCCGTCAGTCTGTCTGTGTGTTTATTTTTAGTCTATCTGTCTTGTCTGTCTGTCTGTGTTCATCTAGCTCAGTCTGCTTCTTTGTCTGTCTAGCTGCCTCCCTGCTTCCTTGTCTTGTCTGCTTGTACACGTGTGTGTGTGTGTGTGTGTGTGTGTGTGTGTGTGTGTGTGTGTGTGTTTTTATGTAGGAGGGATACTGGCCAAGGGCAACAAAAATCTAATAGAAAAAATGCCCATTGAGATGCCAGTCCCATAAAAGGGTCAAAGCAGTGGTCAAAAATTGGTGGATAAGTGTCTTGAAACCTCCCTCTTGAAGGAATTCAAGTCATAGGAAGGTGGAAATACAGAAGCAGGCAGGGAGTTCCAGAATTTACCAGAGAAAGGGATGAATGATTGAGAATACTGGTTAACTCTTGCATTAGAGAGGTGGACAGAATAGGAATGAGAGAAAGAAGAAAGTCTTGTGCAGTGAGGCCACGGAAGGAGGTAAAAGATGCAGTTAGCAAGATCAAATGAGCAGTTAGCATGAAAATAGCGATAGAAGACAGCTAGATATGCAACATTGCAGCGGTGAGAGAGAGGCTGAAGACAGTCAGTTAGAGGAGAGGAGTTGATGAGACGAAAAACTTTTGATTCCACCCTGTCTAGAAGAGCAGTATGAGTGGAACCCCCCCAGACATGTGAAGCATACTCCATACATGGATGGATAAGGCCTTTGTACAGAGTTAGCAGCTGGGGGGGTGAGAAAAACTGGCGGAGACGTCTCAGAACACCTAACTTCATAGACGCTGTTGTAGCTAGAGATGAGATGTGAAGTTTCCAGTTCAGATTATAAGTAAAGGACAGACCGAGGATGTTCAGTGTAGAAGAGGGGGATAATTGAGTGTCATTGAAGAAGAGGGGATAGTCGTCTGGAAGGTTGTGTCGAGTTGATAGATGGAGGAATTGAGTTTTTGAGGCATTGAACAATACCAAGTTTGCTCTGCCCCAATCAGAAATTTTAGAAAGATCAGAAGTCAGGCGTTCTGTGGCTTCCCTGCGTGATATGTTTACCTCCTGAAGGGTTGGACGTCTATGAAAAGACGTGGAAAAGTGCAGGGTGGTATCATCAGCGTAGGAGTGGATAGGACAAGAAGTTTGGCTTAGAAGATCATTAATGAATAATAAGAAGAGAGTGGTTGACAGGACAGAACCCTGAGGAACACCACTGTTAACAGATTTAGGAGAAGAACAGTGACCGTCTACCACAGCAGCAATAGAACGGTCAGAAAGGAAACTTGAGATGAAGTTACAGAGAGAAGGATAGAAACCGTAAGAGGGTAGTTTGGAAATAAAAGCTTTGTGCCAGACTCTATCAAAGGATTTTGATATGTCCAAGGCAACAGCAAAAGTTTCACCACAATCTCTAAAAGAGGATGACCAAGACTCAGTAAGGAAAGCCAGAAGATCACCAGTAGAGCGGCCTTGACGGAACCCATACTGGCGATCAGATAGAAGGTTGTGAAGTGATAGATGTTTAAGAATCTTTCTGTTCAGGATAGATTCAAAAACTTTAGATAAGCAGGAAATTAAAGCAATAGAACGGTAGTTTGAGGGATTAGAGCGGTCACCCTTTTTAGGAACAGGTTGAATGTAGGCAAACTTCCAGCAAGAAGGAAAGGTAGATGTTGACAGACAGAGCTGAAAGAGTTTGACTAGGCAAGGTGCAAGCACGGAGGCACAGTTTCGGAGAACAATAGGAGGGACCCCATCAGGTCCATAAGCCTTCTGAGGGTTTAGGCCAGCGAGGGCATGGAAAACATCATTGCGAAGAATTTTAATAGGTGGCATGAAGTAGTCAGAGGGTGGAGGAGAGGGAGGAACAAGCCCAGAATCGTCCAAGGTAGAATTTTTAGCAAAGGTTTGAGCAAAGAGTTCAGCTTTAGAAATAGATGTGATAGCAGTGGTGCCATCTGGTTGAAGTAGAGGAGGGAAAGAAGAAGAAGCAAAGTTATTGGAGATATTTTTGGCTAGATGCCAGAAATCATGAGGGGATTTAGATCTTGAAAGGTTTTGACATTTTCTGTTAATGAAGGAGTTTTTGGCTAGTTGGAGAACAGACTTGACATGGTTCCGGGCAGAAATATAAAGTGCATGAGATTCTGGTGATGGAAGGCTTAAGTACCTTTTGTGGGCCACCTCTCTATCATGTATAGCACGAGAACAAGCTGTGTTAAACCAAGGTTTAGAAGGTTTAGGACGAGAAAAAGAGTGAGGAATGTACGCCTCCATGCCAGACACTATCACCTCTGTTATGCGCTCAGCACACAAAGACGGGTCTCTGACACGGAAGCAGTAGTCATTCCAAGGAAAATCAGCAATATACCTCCTCAGGTCCCCCCAACTAGCAGAGGCAAAACGCCAGAGGCACCTTCGCTTAGGGGGATCCTGAGGAGTGATTGGAGTGATAGGACAAGATAAAGATATGAGATTGTGATCGGAGGAGCCCAACGGAGAAGAAAGGGTGACAGCATAAGCAGAAGGATTAGAGGTCAGGAAAAGATCAAGAATGTTGGGCGTATCTCCAAGACGGTCAGGAATATGAGTAGGGTGTTGCACCAATTGCTCTACGTCATGGAGGATAGCAAAGTTGTAGGTTAGTTCACCAGGATGGTCAGTGAAGGGAGAGGAAAGCCAAAGCTGGTGGCGAACATTGAAGTCTCCAAGAATGGAGATCTCTGCAAAAGGGAAGAGGGTCAGAATGTGCTCCACTTTAGAAGTTAAGTAGTCAAAGAATTTCTTATAGTCAGAGGAGTTAGGAGAGAGGTATACAGCACAGATAAATTTAGTATGAGAATGACTCTGTAGTCGTAGCAAGATGGTGGAAAACTCAGAAGATTCAAGAGCGTGGGCACGAGAGCAGGTTAAGTCATTGCGCACATAAACGCAACATCCAGCTTTGGATCGAAAATGAGGATAGAGAAAGTAGGAGGGAACAGAAAAGGGGCTACTGTCAGTTGCCTCAGACACCTGAGTTTCAGTGAGGAAAAGAAGATGAGGTTTAGAAGAGGAGAGGTGGTGTTCTACAGATTGAAAATTAGATCTTAGACCGCTAATGTTGCAGAAGTTAATGAAGAAAAAGTTGAGGGGGGTGTCAAGACACTTGTTGTGTGTGTGTGTGTGTGTGTGTGTGTGTTTTAACAATAAAAAATCATCACAGGGAAGCTAACCATCGTCTAATATTAAGTAAGAACTGCAAGTATGGGGCGCATTGAAAAACTGAGGCACACAATCAGGTTACCTTTGTGTACACGTGATGAGCAGACAGCGAAGGGATGGTGTTGCGGGGAGACTACTGAAGAATGAGACGAAAAATTCATGGTTTGGGATGGCTTAATACAATGGCTCTCTGGTTTCCCTCTTAGACCTTGAATTTAAAAGATAAGTCATAGTGATCCTTAAAAAATAATAAAAAAAAAGATGAAAGTGTGTGTTGGTGACGTATTGAATTCTCTCTCTCTCTCTCTCTCTCTCTCTCTCTCTCTCTCTCTCTCTCTCTCTCTCTCTCTCTCTCTCTCTCTCTCTCTCTCTCTCTCTCTCTCTCTCTCTCTCTCTCTCTCTCTTTTGTTTTCAGCATCATTTGTTAGGTTAGGTTAGGTTAGGTTAGGTAAGCTAACCTATCTTAACCTAACTTAACCTAACCTAACCTAACCTAACCTAACAAATCCATATGCCGATCCGCAAGGGCACACGCTCTTCATATTAAATGATAAACTCCTCAAAGCTGGTAATTCTCAAACGATAGCAGAGGCCTTTACCATAGGAAGACATAATAATTTGTCAGTTATAATGATGTTATAATGATACGCAGAATGTCTTTTTCCCTGGAAATTATGCTAGAATGATAACTTTAAATGCCTCACATTACATTCTTATGAAAAACAGAAATATTTATCAAACTGAATGTCTGGGCAGGCAACTTTATGGAAAGGAACGCGCCAAACACTTTGTGGAAATTAAAAAAAATATTGTGCTTAGATGAGATCACTGTTATTTGTTGTGCGATTTATCCCTGAACACACCCAAAGAAATTCAACTGTGCACGAATATTGTGAATGAGCTGCCCTGTGAGAAAGTCTATCTGCTATGAACGCCGTTTTGGACGAACTTTACCGGGATATGACGAATCCTGCGGCTTTAGGAGTTGTGCAAGCACTCTACAGAGAGGGAAAGAAAACGGATGAAAATCTAACACTCCGCAATGTGAGGGCATTTCTGCAGAGCGTCCGCACTTATACGCTTCACAAGCCAACACTGAAATGTTTTCCACGGCGAAAAATTCTCGCTCCTAAACCATCTATCATTTTAACTTGCGATTTGGCAGATTTTACAAAGCTGCACAGACACAATTGCGGCGTTCGGTACACCATGTTTTGCCTGGACGTTTTCAACAGGTACTTGAAAGTGGCAACGCTGACAAGTAAATCCAATCGCTGAAAAAAAATTTTAGAGTCGAGAAGTTTTACAAGCATGTCACGTCTTTTTACCGACCAGTGATCCGAATTTTATAATCAAGCAGTGAAAAAATATCTAACTTTGAAAGCTATTACCTTGTATTCCAATTATTCGCGTGAAACAAATGCGAGTTTGGCAGAAAGGGTCATCCGAACCATGAAGGCGAAAATATATAAATATCTCACGCAGAACAATACACTGACGTATATTAACGTTTTCTAATAAACACGTACAGTCACACCCCACACCGCGGGTTGGTTAATAACCAAACACCGGTCCAGGTTCACCGTCTCCGCGACCTGCCACAAGTCAGGAGGCAATTTAAACAAATGTATTTAAATCAGCCAAGAGGGAAGAAAGTCGTCAGTCATAAATTAGATGTGGGAGACATTGTACACTTGCAACGTGCTTCCCAAATGTAATTTAAATTCAATAAGGGTTATACCGTCAACAATACTTAGGAGCTTTTTAAGATAAGTCGTGTAGATTACTCACATAAAATCCCTATTTATTATATAAGGGATTTGGTGGGTGAGGACATGACCAGTGCATTCTACAAGGAAGAATTAATGAAGTCCTTTCTTCTGGCACATTACCAGGTCGATATATTAAGATCGAAGGTCGAGCTAGGTAAGAGAAAGTATTTCATCCCCTTGCGTGGATATCCAGATAAATTTGACAGCTGGATAGATACGGACGACTTAGTAAGATACGGATGAGGAAAAACCATTGAAATTGCAGTTTGCTCTTCTAGACAGGGTTGAATCAAAAGCTTTTCGTCTCATCAACTTCTCTCCTCTAACTTGACTGTCTTCAGCCTCTCTCTCACCGCCGCAATGTTGCATATCTAGCTGTCTTCTACGGCTATTTTCATGCTAACTGCTCTTCTGATCCTGCTAATTGCATGCCTCCCCTCCTTCCGCGGCCTCGCTGCACAAGACTTTCTTCTTTCTCTCACTCCTATTCTGTCCACCTCTCTAACGCAAGAGTTAACCAGTATTCTCAATCATTCATCCCTTTTTCTGGTAAACTCTGGAACTCCCTGCCTGCTTCTGTATTTCCACCTTCCCATGACTTGAATTCCTTCAAGAGGGAGGTTTCAAGACACTTATTCATCAATTTTTGACCACTGCTTTGACCCTTTTATGGGACTGGCATTTCAGTGGGCATTTTTTTTATTAGATTTTTGTTGCCCTTGGCCAGTGTCCTTCCTACATAAAAAAAAAAGTATAAGGATTTGGTTTTCCTCCTCTCTAACGTCTCCCCTAAATTGCGGAAGCAGGTCTTGCAGAGTTTGAATAAGGATGAAGTCAATTGCATCTCGGAAATATTCGCAGACTTTTTTAAGAAATGCCTGATGGACTACAATACCATCATTAACTGCATAAAAAAATCAAGAGTGATATTCGCACTGTAGCCTTGAAGAAGACGCCCGTGTACAAGAAAAAAAGCCATTCTCATCTCCAAACGAGGTGGCAGCATATTGGCCGCGTTACTCCCGATAGCCGTGTTGGCAATAACAGGTTTACTACAGAGATGAAAGAATTTTGTTTAAGTGTAAGTTTAAACTGGCCGACGTCGCAACTCCGCACCGATTCTCGTCGAAACAAGTCAAGAAAAAAAAAACACTTCTGCCGCAGGCCACCTCCACCACCATCGCCTCCATCGCAGCCCCGCCATCACGCACGCCTGTTAATCCACCCTTGGATGATTTAATTTGAGTTGCTATTCCACCTTCCTTTAGAGAATACAGTTTATCTCTCTTGAGATTATTGGAGGGTAAACCTGGGATTTCATGGGAAGATTCCGGTAACTTACTTCCACCATTTTCGAGGATAAGTGTGTTTGATCTCATACGAGTACTCAGCGACGGAAAAGGAGACGCGAAAAGACTTTCAACTGAAAAGTGCCCATTATTATCACTGCTACCTCGCTTGGCGATAGATTCAAAAACTTTAGATAGGCAGGAAATTAAAGCAATAGAACGGTAGTTTGAGGGATTAGAACGGTCACCCTTTTTAGGAACAGGCTGAATCTAGGCAAACTTCCAGCAAGAAGGAAAGGTAGATGTTGACAGAAAGAGCTGGAACAGATTGACTAGGCAAAGTGCAAGCATGGAGGCACAGTTTCAGAGAACAGTAGGAGGGACCCCATCAGGTCCATAAGCCTTCCGAAGGTTTAGGCCAGCTAGAGCATGGAAAACATCATTTCGAAGAATTTTAATAGGTAGCATACAGTAGTCAGAGGGTGGAGGAGAAGGAGGAACAAGCCCAGAATCGTCCAAGGTAGAGTTTTTAGCAAAGGTTTGAGCGAAGAGTTCAGCTTTAAAAAGATTAATAGTAGTGGTGCCATCTGGTTGAAAAAAAAGGATGGAAAGAAGAAGCAAAGTTATTGGAGATATCTTTGGCTAGATGTCAGAAGTCACGAGGGGAGTTAGATCTTGAAAGATTTTGACATTTTCTGTTATTGAAGGAGTTTTTGGCTAGTTGGAGAACAGACTTGGCTTGGTTCCAGGGAGAAATATAAAGTGCATGAGATTCTGGTGATGGAAGGCTTAAAGACCTTTTGTGGGTCATCTCTCTATCATGTATAGCACGAGAATAAGCTGTGTAAAACTAAGGTTTGGAAGGTTTAGGTAGAGAAAAAGAGTGAGGAATGTACACCTCCATGTCAGACACTATCACCTTTGTTATGCGCTCAGCACACAAAGACGTGTCTTTGACACGGAAGCAGTAGTCATTCCAAGGAAAATCAGCAAAATACCTCCTCAGGTACTTCCAACTAGCAGAGGCAAAAACGCCAAAAGGACCTTCGCTTAGGAGGATCCTGAGGAGGGATTGGAGCGATAGGACAAGATACAGATATGAGATTGTGATCGGAGGAGCCGAATGGAGAAGAGAGGTTGACAGCATAAGCAGAAGGATTAGAGGTAAGGAAAAAGTCAAGAATGTTGGGCGTATCTCCAAGACGGTCAGGAATACAAGTAGGGTGTTGCACCAATTGCTCTAGGTCGTGGAGGATAGCAAAGTTAGAGTCTAGTTCACCAAGATGGTCAATGAAGGGAGAGGAAAGCCAAAGCTGGTGGTGAACATTGAAGTCTCCAAAAATGGAGATCTCTGCAAAAGGGATGTGGGTCAGAATGTGCTCAACTTTGGAAGATAAGTAGTCAAAGGATTTTTTATAGTCAGAGAAGTTAGGTGAGTGGTATACAGCAATATATGTACTTGATCATCCTACTCACGAAATTTTCTTACAGTTATTGATATCAGCTATCAACAAATACCAATACGGTTTATTGTAGTTATATTCCTGAAGCATGGTGACTTGTAGTTTTCCTTGTCTCTTTGCTCTCTTTATTCATGAAATGGCGGTGGTTAATGTTAACAGTTTTCTTTTCCTTTTCTCTCTTCAAAATTAATGAATGTTGACTAAAACAGTTGAAAATGACCTAGTGTTACTTTTTAACTTATGGACCGATGTAATGAGCCAGCTGACAAGACTTTGGCCAGTGTAGGAGTAGAGAGAATTCAGTCTATTTTCAACGCCAACAAACAACGAGGAAACATTTTGCCAACTTTACAAACGTGTATCAGAGACAGTAAGGACTATAAACAGATCCTGTGTGTTGACATACACATCAAAGCTCAAAATAAACAGATACTTGCAGAAGTGCCACCCATGCTTAAATGAGACCCCGCCACAGAAAAGAACACAACGATCTCATAGTGATAATGAATTCAGCTTTCAGTGGTCATATATGCATAGAAGAACAGAACTCGAAAAATCCTGGAAGATGGAGGCCTCTAAGTCAATGACGAACTATAGATTCTGGACCAAGTGACAAGACATTCAGAGACACAGTTCTTCAGGTGTGTCATGAGCGCAGTGACCAGTGCGCCAAAGATGATGAACTTTGCGTTCTTGGTGCAATGAGTGATTTACATGTACCTTGTCACAGAGACTGTAGACCTTCAGACACTAAGCCTTAGAAGAATGCAGCATTCGAAAAGCTCATAAAAGTCATAGAGTTTGACTTGGACTAGTTATGGTCGTCAACTCGAGTCTACAACCAATACATGTATAACAAAGGCACAAAACTCAAAACACAAGCTCTTGTTGGAGCAATATCAAAGCATTTTGGTGAATAGTTGTTATCTCTGTCCTGCACAGATTCAGCAACCCTGCTGGTATTCAGGACATGTTCCTCTCAGTTGGCACAACTAGTGGAGGAACCTGACGATGATTTACCTTAAGTCAAGTCTGTTACAAAGCAGATTTTCATGGAATCAAGATTCATTGACTTAGAAGGAGATTAATGACAGGAAACCTGTCATCACTTCGTCAGATCATGTACCACATGAAATTCATAAAGGAAAGCATGCGGGAAGGCAGGACTTAACTGTGACACATGATGTAGCAGGCATCAATATAGTAAACCATGCACTCCATATTGCCAGGGAGACTCAGGAAACCATACATGTCACTTGTGACGATACTGACGTGTTTGTCCTTCTGGTTCATTTTTTTTGCATCTAAAGGTCTCCACAGTGATACTTTAATGGTTCCATCTTATACATTAACGAATGCTACCAAAATTGGTGTAACAGCTGAAAAGCATGCCGACATGACAAAGTACATACTGCTTCTCCATGCCTTTACAGACTGTGACACGGCTAGCACTCTGTATGTGATTGGAAAAGCGAAACCCCTCAAAGTGCTTAAACAAGGGAACTTTCCTCCCCTCCTGGGAGACACTGATCAAAACGAGGAAGTCTTGTAAGCCTTTTGCATTCATTGCCAGCTGTTACGGAAGTAAGGTCATGGACACAATATTGGATGTTCAGTTCATTGTGTGGCAACATAAAGGAGGAGGCAGTAGACATCAGCCGAAACGATAATTACTCCCAGTGAGGTCTGAAGCACTGTTCAGGGGGTGCTGTGAACTTATCATTAAACCCAGCTGTGACCTCACTGAACGTTTCCCTTTGTGTCTCACAACACAAGGGAGCAGTCACAGCCTGCCCTCTAAAGACAACCCTCTTCCCCCACACAAAACTACAAGCACCTAATAACACACACACCCTTCACTCAAAAATTTTAAAATCATCATGGCGACTCCTACACCTGCCTCGGAGTGCCCATCTGGGGAGGGGACCATAAATGTCCCCAGGTCGGACTGCCTTTCTGTCGACGACCCTGAGTGTCTTGACACCCCCCTTAACTTTTTTTTTCATTAACTTCTGCAACATTTGCGGTCTAAGATCTAATTTTCAATCTGTAGAACACCACTTCTTCTCTTCTAAACCTCATCTTCTTTTCCTCACTGAAATTCAGGTGTCTGAGGCAACTGACAGTAGCCCCTTTTCTGTTCCCTCCTACTTCCTCTATCCTCATTTTCGATCCAAAGCTGGATGCTGCGTTTATGTGCGCAATGACTTAATCTGCTCTCGTGCCCACGCTCTTGAATCTTCCGAGTTTTCCACCATCTGGCTACGACTACAGAGTCACTCTCATACTAAATTTATCTGTGCTTTATATCTCTCACCTAACTCCTCTGATTATAAGAAATTCTTTGACTACTTAACTTCCAAAGTGGAGCACATTCTGACCCTCTTCCCTTTTGCAGAGATCTCCATTCTTGGAGACTTCAATGTTCACCACCAGCTTTGGCTTTCCTGTCCCTTCACTGACCATCCTGGTGAACTAGCCTACAACTTTGCTATCCTCCATGACCTAGAGCAATTGGTGCAACACCCTACTCGTATTCCTGACCGTCTTGGACAACCCTTCTTGATCTTTTCCTTATATATATATATATATATATATATATATATATATATATATATATATATATATATATATATATATATATATATATATATATATATATATATATATATATATATATATATATATATATATATATATATATATATATATATATATATATATATATATATATATATATATATATATATATATATATATATATATATATATATATATATATATATATATATATATATATATATATATATATATATATATATATATATATTTATAAAATAAATTTTGAGAAAATTAACCTGCCCTAAATGGATATTGTTATTTTGTTTCATTGCACTACAGTCAGTTATTTTGTCTGCAGGCGTCTGGAAATGATAGTAAGGTGATCGCGACCTGTGCTGCAGGTTCTATTGTAGTTCCTGTGACGAGCTTGTCGTTCAGTAATATTTCATGGATTATGCAAACGGTATATCCTGGTAGTTGTTAACGCGTTCATCTCCACCAGGTTTCCTAGGTATCAGGTGATACAGAAGAAGTGGATATTTGCCATGCGTATGTTTAATTTCAATCCTTCTTCATATTCTGTAATCAGTAAATATATATATATATATATATATATATATATATATATATATATATATATATATATATATATATATATATATATATATATATATTTTTTTTTTTTTTTTTTTTTTTTTTCTGATGACAATATGAAAAAGATTGAAATTAAGCATACGCATGGCAAATATCCACTTCTTCTGTATCACCTGATACCTAGGAAACCTGGTGGAGATGAACGCGTTAACAACTACCAGGATATACCGTTTGCATAATCCATGAAATATTACTGAACGACAAGCTCGTCACAGGAACTACAATAGAACCTGCAGCACAGGTCGCGATCACCTTACTATCATTTCCAGACGCCTGCAGACAAAATAACTGACTGTAGTGCAATGAAACAAAATAACAACATCCATTTAAGTTAGGTTAATTTTATCAAAATTCTGTGAAATATTTTTTCTTTAACTAACATTAGTTACCAATACCGATACACTTACTATTTATTTTTTTCTTTAAATCCTATTCTTCTGCGTCGTATAAGGCTATAGAATTCAACATTTCAACGCTTCTTTTTCGTAAAGATGAATACTTTACTATTTCCAAAGTAAGTTGATTGGTGATGCTCCGCTACTGCGATTTCACGTCGAGTAGATTCCACCTTCGGATGATATGAAATTCCGCTCGCGCACGCACAGACACGCACACCAACACACCCTCCAATTTTCACATATATTCCTAGATGTCCAACACTTCAGGAAGTAAAGAGCTCACTCAGGAAATCCGTAGCGTGCATGACTTCTGATCTCTCTAAAATTTCTGATTGGGTAAGAAGAAATTTAGCATTATTCAATGTTTCAAAACCTCAATTCCTCCATCTATCAATTCGAAACAAGCATCTAGACAACTATTTTCTCTTCCATGACACTCAGCTGTCCTCCTCCCCTACACTGAACATCCTCAGACTGTTCTCTATCTATAATCTAAACTTCTATAAATCTATATAATCTATAAACTTCACATCTAATCTCTAGTTAAAACAGCCTGTATGACATTAAGGCGTTCTGGGTCGTTTCCGCTAGTTTTTCTCACTCCCCTAGTTGTTAACTCTGTACATGAGCCTTATCCCTCAATGAATGGAGAATGTATCACATGTATAGGGGTTTTCCAATCATACCACTCTTTTAGACAGGACGGAATCAAAAGCTTTTTGTCTTATCAACTCCTCTCCTATAACTGAAAGTCTTTACTTTCTCATAGCTACAATGTTGCAGCTCTTGCTTCTTGTACCACTATTTTCATGCCAACTCCTCTTCTGATCTTATTAACTGCAAGCCCACACTCCTCACACAGTCTCGTTGCACAATATTTTCTTCTTCTTCTAATCCCTATTCTCTCAACCTCTGTAATGCAAGAGTTAACCAGTATTCTCAATCATAATTCTTGTCTCTGGTAAACAATGGAACCCTCTGCCTGCTTCTGTATTTCCACTTTCCTATTACTCGAACTCTTTAAAAAAGGAAGGTTTCAAGACCTTTATTTCGTACTTACGACTAACGTCTTAGACTATGTTCGGAGACCGGCACTTCAGTGGGCTTTTTTTTTTTTTTTTAGGTGGAAATTTTGTTGACTTAGGGCGGTGCCCCTGCAACATTAAAACAAAAACAAAACAAAAAATAGACACACACACACACACACACACACACACACACACACACAAACAAACACATACACACACAACACCCTACTCGTATTCTTGATCATCTTGGTGTTATGTCCAACATTCTTGACCTTTTCGTAACCCAAGATACTTCTGCTTACATAAGAACATAAGAAATAAGGGAAGCTGCAAGAAGCGACCAGGCTTACACATGGCAGTCCCTGTATGAAACACACCTACCTATTTCCATCTGCTATCCCCATCCATAAACTTGTCTAATCTTCTCTTAAAGCTCTCTAGTGTCCTAGCACTAACTACATGATTACTGAGTCCGTTCCACTCATCTACCACTCTATTTGAGAACCAATTCTTTCCTATCTCCTTCCTAAACCTAAATTTTTCAAGCTTGAACCCGTTATTTCTTGTTCTACCCTGGTTGCTGATCCTAAGAATTTTGCTTACATCTCCCTTGTTATAACCCTTATACCACTTAAAGACTTCTATCAGGTCCCCTCTTAACCTACGTCTCTCTAGAGAATGTAAATTTAACCGCTTCAACCTCGCTTCGTAAGGAATACTCCTCATCCCCTGAATCCTTTTAGTCATTCTCCTCTGTACTGATTCTAATAGAACTATATCTTTCCTGTAATGTGGGGACCAGAACTGCACAGCGTAGTCTAGATGAGGTCTGACCAGCGCCAAGTATAACTTTAATATTACTTCCGGCCTTCTACTTTTAACACTCCTAAAAATGAATCCTAGTACCCTATTTGCCTTGTTTCTGGCTTCTATGCATTGTTTCCCTAGACGGAGTTCAGAGCTAACTATAACTCCTAAATCTTTCTCGTACCCTGTACCTACCAGTGTTTGGGTGTTTAATGTGTACCTATTGTGTGGGTTTCCTCTACCTACGCTAAGCACTTTGCATTTATTGATATTAAATTGCATTTGCCATCTATCCGTCCATTCATTCATTCTATCTAAGTCTGTCTGCAAGGCGATGGCATCCGCTTCTGACCTAATTAATCTACCTATCTTTGTGTCATCCGCAAATTTACTAACATCGCTACTAATTCCACTATCCAAGTCATTGATATATATTAGAAATAATAATGGCCCTAATACTGATCCCTGTGGCACCCCACTAATGACATGACCCCACTCGGATTTCGAGCCGTTTATTAGCACTCTCTGTCGCCTGTTACCAAGCCATGACCCTATCCAACCTAACACCTTCCCATCTATCCCGTGCGCCCTAACCTTTCTCAGGAGCCTTTGATGGGGCACCTTGTCGAATGCTTTACTAAAGTCCAGATATAAGATATCATAACTATCACCATTATCTACTGCCTCGTACACCTTACTGTAAAAACTTAACAAGTTTGTCAGGCAAGACTTCCCCTTCGTGAAGCCATGCTGTGACTGATTTATCAAGTTATGTTTGTCTAAATGTTCCCTAATGTTCCTGGCTATTATTGACTCTAACATTTTACCTACAACTGAAGTTAAGCTGACAGGTCTATAATTAGACGCTAAAGTTTTATCCCCTTTCTTAAAGATGGGTACTACATTAGCCTGCCTCCACATGTCTGGTACCTCACCCGACTCCAGTGATTTCCTAAAGACAGAAACTAACGGCTCACTAATAATCTTTTTACATTCCTTCAGTACTCTGGGATATATTTCATCAGGTCCTGGTGACTTGAACTTTTTTAGCCTATCTATCTCCTGCTCCACTATCTCCCTAGTTATGGAAATATCCGTCAGCTTCTCATTCTCGTCTGCTCTAAACACCTGTTCACTATCTGGCATATCCTGCATGTTTTCCTGAGTGAAGACAGTTAAAAAATAATCATTCAGAAGTTTACTAATCTCCTCCCCAGAACTAACCAGCTCCCCATCTGCTGCCTTTAATGGACCTACAGTATCCTTATTTTTCGTCCTGTATACCTGATAAAATCCCTTGGGGTCCGTCTTCGCCTGGCTGGCTACCTTTAATTCATAATTGTCCTTAGCTTTCCTCGTTAACTTCCTGACTGTTCTAACTAATTCATTATACTGTGTCCTTAAAACTTCCTCACCTGCCTTTAATCTCTTATATATACTTCTCTTACGCCCTATATAATGCTTTAACCTAGCAGTCATCCATTTAGGGTCATTTTTTTGTGATCTTATTGTTTTATACGGGATATTTGCTAATTGACCTGTATGAACTTTATCTACGAAATATTTATACAATTCATCTACATTTACTTCACCTAAACCCCTCATCTCGTTCCCTACCATCCTCTCCCCTCCCTCATCAACTCGCCTCGACCTTACCTCTCTCATTTCAGCATGACCTGACATTCCAACATACTCACACCTATCTCCCCCCTTCCTCTTTCCTCCTCCCTTCTGGAGCCTCACCTCACCTCCCTCATCCTGCCTTATCTCTCTGAACTCCGTCCCTGACCTGACCTCACCCTGCATCCTTTGCCAGTCCACTCCTTGGAGGTACCTTTTTAATTGCTTATGATGTTACCCTCTCTTCTCCATTGGGCTCCTCCGATCACAACCTCATATCTGTATATTCACGCAGGGAAGCCACAGAACGCCTGACTTCCGATCTTTCTAAAATTTCTGATTGGGGCAGAACAAACTTGGTATTGTTCAATGCCTCAAAAACTCAGTTCCTCCATCTATCATCTCGACAAAACCTTGCAGACAACTATCTCCTCTTCTTCAGTGACACTCAACTGCCCCTTTCTTCTACACTGAACATCCTCGGTCTGTCCTTTACTTATAATTTTTACTGGAAAATTCACATATGATTTCTAGGTAAAACAGCTTCTATGAAATTAGGTGTTCTGAGACGTCTCCGCCAATTTTTCTTACCTCCCCAGCTGCTAACTCTGTACAAGGGCCTTATCCGTCCATGTATGGAGTATGCTTCACATGTCTGGGGGTTCCACTCATACCGCTCTTCTAGACAGGGTGGAATCAAAAGCTTTTCGTCTCATTAACTCCTCTCCTCTAACTGACTGTCTTCAGCCTCTTTTTCATCGCCGTAAAGTTACATCTCTAGCTGTCTTCTAACGCTATTTTCATGTTACTGCTCTTCTGATCTTGCTAACTGCATGCCTCCCCTCCTTCCGCGGCCACGCTGCACAAGACTTTCTTATTTCTCTCACCCCTATTCTGTCCACCTCTCTAATGCAAGACTTAGCCAGCATTCTCGATCATTCATCCCTTTCTCTGGTAAACTCTGGAACTCCCTTTCTGCTTCTGTATTTCCATCTTCCTATGACTTGAATTCCTTCAAGAGGGAAGTTTCAAGACACTTATTCTTCAATTTTTGACTACCGCTTTGGACCCTTTTCTGGGACTGGCATCTCAGTGGCTTTTTCTTTTTTTTTTATTTATTGGATTTTTGTTGTTCTTGGGCAGTGTACCTCCTACATAAAATAAAAAAAAACGTATCTCTCTAATCCCTACACAGGATCCCCCTAAGCGGAGGTGCCTCTAGTGCTTTGCTCCAGCAGCCTATGCTAGTTGGGGAAACCTGAGGAGGTATTTTGCTGATTTTCCTTGGAATGACTATTGTGTCTGTGTCAGAGACTCGTCACTGTGCCGAGCGCATAACAGAGGTGAAAGTGTCTGGCAGAGAGGCGTTAATTCCTCATTCTTTTTCTCGACCTAAACCTTCCAAACCTTGGTTTAATTTAGTCGAGTGTTATACATGATAGAGGGGTGGCCCAGAAAAGGTACTTGAGCCTTCCATCACCAGAATCTCATACGCGTTATATTTCTGCCCGGAACCATGCCAAGACCGTTTCTCCAATTAACCAAAAATTCTATTATTAATAAAGTGTCATAGTCTTTCATGATGCAAGTCTCCTCATGACTTCTGGCATCTAGCCAAAAATATCTCCAATAACTATCTCTCTCTCTCTCTCTCTCTCTCTCTCTCTCTCTCTCTCTCTCTCTCTCTCTCTCTCTCTCTCTCTCTCTCTCTCTCTCTCTCTCTCTCTCTCTCTCTCTCTCTCTCTCTCTCTGTCTCTCTCTCTCTTTAACCAGATGGCACCAGTGTTATCACATCTATCTCTAAAGGTGAACTCTTCCCTCAAATCTTTGCTAAAAATAAATAAAACTCTTCCTTGGACGATTAAAGGCTTGTTCCTCCCTCTCCTCCACCTTCTGACTACTTCATACTACCTTTTAAAATTCTTCGCAGTGACGTTTTTCATGCCCTTGCTAGCCTAAACCCTCCGCAGGCTTATGAACCTGATGGGATCCCTCCTCCTTGTGAAACTCTCTCAACTGTGTCAGCCAACATCTACCTTTTCTTCTTGCTGGAAGTTTGCCTACATTGAGCGTGTTCTTAAAAAAAAAAGGCGACCGTTCTAATCCCTCAAACTACCGTTCTATTGTTTTAGTTTCCTGTCCATTTAAGGTTACTTTTATTATATCCTTAACAGGAAGATTCTTAAACATCCATGATTTCACAACCTTCTACCTGATCAACAGTATGGGTTTCATCAAGGCCGCTCTACTGGTGATCTGGCTTTCCTTACGTAATCTTGGTCCTCCTCTTTTAGAGGTTTTAGTGAAACTTTTTCATTTGCCTTAGACATATAGAAAGCTTTTGATACAGTCTGGCACAAAGCTTTAATTTCTAAACTACCCTCCTACGACTTCCATCTTTCTCTCTGTAACTTCTTCTCAAGTTTTCTTTGTGACCGTTTTATTGTTGCTATGGTAGACGGTCACTGTTCTTCTTCTATGTTTATTAACCGTGGCATTCCTCAGGGTCCTGTCATGTCACCCACTCTCTTCCTATTTTTTATCAATTATCTTCTAAACCAAACTTCTTGCCCTATCCATTCCTACGCCGATGATACTACCCAGCAGTTTTCCAAGTCTTTTCATAGACGTCTAACCCTTCGGGAAGTAAACAGCTGAAGCAGGGAAGCTACAGAACGCCTGACTTCTAATCTCTCCAAAATTTCTGATTGGGCAGAGCAAACTTAGTATTGTTCACTGCATCAAAAAAACTCAGTTCCTCCTTTAATCAACTGGACGCAACTTTCCAGATAAATATTCCCTGTTGTTTACTGACACTCAGCTGCCCCCTTCTTCTGCACTGAATATTCTCGGTCTGTCCTTTTCTTATAATCTAATCTGGAAACTCCTCATCTCATCTCTAGCTAAAACAGCTTCTATGAAGTTAGTGTTTTGAGACATCTCTGCAGTTATTCTCACCATTCCAGTTTGTAATTCTCTAAGGGGGACTTATGCGTTCATGTATGGAATATGCTTTACATGTGTGGGACAGTTCTACTCATACCGCTCTAATAAAAAGGATGAAATCAAAAGCTTTTCGTCTCATCAGTTTCTCTCTTCTAACTGAGTGTCTTCAGCCTCTTTCTCACTGCTGAAGTGTTGCATCTCTAGCTATTTCATATCGCTATTTTCATGCTAATTATTCTTCTGATCTCGATAACTGCATGCCTCTCTTCCTCCTGCGGCCTCGCTGCACAAAACTTTCTTCTTTCTTTTATCCCTATTCTGTCCTCTCTAATGCAAGAGTTAACCAGTTTTCTCAGTCATTCATCCCTTTCTCTGAGAAACTCTGGAACTCCCTGCCTGCTTCAGTATTTCTACCTTCCTATGACATAAACTCCTTCGAGAGGGAGGTTTCAAGACACTGATGCTTCAATTTTTTGACTGCCGCCTTGCACTTTATTCAGAAACCGGCATCTAAGTGATCCTTTTTTTTTTTTGTCATTGGCCGGAGTCCTTCCTATACACACCCCCCAAAAAAAAACATTGTACATTTTTTTGTCTACTTCAATATACAAAAAAAAAAAAGTTATATATCTTTTTTCTTTCTT
>NC_087183.1:205000-300000 GCF_035594125.1 Scylla paramamosain
GGAGGTTCCCAGTCAGCTGTATAATGCAATGCTGAAAAGATTTTTTTTTTTAAATTATGTTTGTAGATTCTGAAGTTTGGTCGATGATGAGCATGTTCTTGCGTGAAGAAGGATGAGTGAGTGATCGGTGGCAGATTTCGAACTGAGAGAGAGAGAGAGAGAGAGAGAGAGAGAGAGAGAGAGAGAGAGAGAGAGAGAGAGAGAGAGAGAGAGAGAGAGAGAGAGAGAGAGAGAGAGAGAGCACGTCATTAGCAAATCTATATAGAGATCAACCATTCCTAAGAAAATAACCAGTGGCAGATTTGGAGTGGCTGAAGATTGCTAAGTGGCGTGAGTGATGGGCACACAGCAGAACTTCAACAATGGTAAACATTTCGCCTTGGATAATGAAGCATCTATATGATCCTCCAAAACGGAAGAGGAGATTGTAATTAAGCATGAGGCTTATTCTACCCAGTGGCTACGTTGGAAATTGAGACAGAAGCAGGAGACAGCTTCAGAAAGTAAACGGTATTTAACCTTGCAGTAGCGAAATCGTTCATCAGCAACTGAACAGACATCTTCGCCATCTCTGCCAAGCGAGAGCTACATCCAACTTCTTGGTCTGATAATGATTGTTATATTTTAAGTAGAGGATTGTAAGGTTATAATTTAATAAAAGTCTTACACTGAGGTGTTTTAGCTTACAGTGAATTTGTAACCGTCACGTGATGCACATTGTGAACCTGTGTTTTGATACAAATCTTTTCTGTTAATGCGCAAGCTAAAACATCCGCACGTAATAATTTTCTTGTTGAGTTTACCTTGTGCATTTAGAAACTACACGAAGGGTCTTGAGTAACTTAATTTAGTATCTTATTTTATTGATAGCTATTCCCTATCTATAATTTTACTAACTAGTAAGAGGTTTTTGAGTACCTGCATTCGCGGTCACGAGGCTCAGGCTTCGGTCCTCTGAAAGCCCTCTCTTGCAGCCAGTGTGCGTCGTATGTTCCCTGGTGACCGTCTGCCCATAGCATTTTGACTCCTTCTCCAGCGTTACTCACCTGAAGAATACGGTCCAGTGCGTTAGCAAACAACTGAGGTCCTTTGCATCACGAATCCTTTTGGCTTTACTATAGGAAATAAGTCATGACAGTATTTGGTACAGGTTATTTTATACAAGCAGTGGCACTCGTATATGCCTGGCCTTTTGTGGGTTAGTCAAGCACTACTGGCCTTAAATCTCGCGTTTTTAAATTAATTACCCTAAAGTATAATACATACTGTAGTGTAACTGCATATACTGCTCGAGCTCATTATGGGTATACATAAGAACATAAGAGCATAAGAAATAAGGGAAGCCGCAAGAAGCGACCAGGCTTACACGTGGCAGTCCCTGTATGAAATATACCTACCTATTTGCATCTATTATCCCCATCCATAAACTTGTCTAATCTTCTCTTAAAGGTCTCTAGTGTCCTAGCACTAACAACATGATTACTGAGTCTGTTCCACTCATCTACCACTCTACATCTCACATCTACCACTTTTTTCCTATCTCCTTCCTAAACCTAAATTTTTCAAGTTTGAACCCATTATTTCTTGTCCTACCCTGGTAGCTGATCCTAAGAATTTTGCTTACATCCCCCTTGTTATAACCCTTATACCACTTAAAGACTTCTATCATGTCCCCTCTTAACCTACGTCTCTCTAAAGAATGTAAATTTAACAGCTTCAACCTCGCCTCTTAAGGAATACTCCTCATCCCCTGTATCCTTTTAGTCATTCTCCTCTGTACTGATTCTAATAGACCTATATCTTTCCTGTAATGTGGGGACCAGAACTGCACCGCGTAGTCTAGATGAGGTCTGACCAGCGCCAAGTATAACTTTAATATTACTCCCGGCCTTCTACTTTTAACACTCCTAAAAATGAATCCTAGTACCCTATTTCCCTTGTTTCTGGCTTCTATGCATTGTTTCCCTAGACGGAGTTCAGAGCTAACTATAACTCCTAAATCTTTCTCGTACCCTGTACCTACCAGAGTATGGTTGTCTAATGTGTACCTATTGTGTGGGTTTCCTCTACCTAAGCTAAGCACTTTGCATTTATTGATATTAAATTGCATTTGCCATCTATCCGTCCATTCATTCATTCTATCTAAGTCTGCCTGCAAGGCGATGGCATCCGATTCTAACCTAATTAATCTACCTATCTTTGTGTCATCCGCAAATTTACTAACATCACTACCAATTCCACTGTCCAAGTCATTGATATACATTAGAAATAACAATGGCCCCTGTGGCACCCCACTAATTACATGACCCCACTCGGATTTCGAGCCGTTTATTACCACTCTCTGTCGCCTGTTACCAAGCCATGACCCTATCCAGCCTAACACCTTCCCATCCATCCCGTGTGCCCTAACCTTTCTCAGGAGCCTTTGATGGGGCACCTTGTCAAATGCTTTACTAAAGTCCAGATATAAGATATCATAACTATCACCATTATCTACTGCCTCGTACACTTTACTGTAAAAACTTAACAAGTTTGTCAGGCAAGACTTCCCCTTCGTGAAGCCAAGCTGTGACTGATTTATCAAGTTATGTTTGTCTAAATGTTCCCTAATGTTCCTGGCTATTATTGACTCTAACATTTTACCTACAAGCGAAGTTAAGCTGACAGGTCTATAATTAGACGCTAAAGTTTTATCTCCTTTCTTAAAGGTGGGTACTACATTAGCCTGCCTCCACATTACTGGTACCTCACCCGACTCCAGTGATTTCCTAAAGACAGAAACTAACGGCTCACTAATAATCTCTTTACATTCCTTAAGTACTCTGGGATATATTTCATCAGGTCCTGGTGACTTGAACTTTTTTAGCCTATCTATCTCCTGTTCCACTATCTCTCTAGTTATGGAAATATCTGTCAGCTTCTCATTCTCATCTGCTCTAAACAGCTGTTCACTATCTGGCATATCCTGCATGTTTTCCTGGGTGAAGACAGTTAAAAAATAGTCATTCAGAAGTTTACTAATCTCCTCCCCAGAACTAACCAGCTCCCCATCTGCTGCCTTTAATGGACCTACAGTATCCTTATTCTTCGTCCTGTATACCTGATAAAATCCCTTGGGGTCCGTCTTCGCCTGGCTGGCTACCTTTGATTCATAATGGTCCTTAGCTATGCTCGTTAACTTCCTGACTTTTCTAACTAATTAATTATATTGTGTCCTTAAAACTTCTTCACCTGCCCTTAATTTCTTATATATACTTCTCTTACGCCCTATATAATGCTTTAACCTAGCAGCATTTTAGCGTCATTTTTTTTTGTGATCTTATTGTTCTATACGGGATATTTGCTAACTGACCTGTATGAACTTTATCTACGAAATATTTATACGATTCATCTACATTTACTTCACCTAGTCCCCTCATCTCGTCCCCTACCATCCTCTCCACTCCCTCATCTACTCGCCTCGACCTCACCTCTCTCATTTCAGCATGACCTGACATTCCAACATACTCACACCTAGCTCCCCCCTTCCTCTTTCCTCCTCCCTTCCGGACACATCTTCCCTCCTCTTGTCCTACACCCTCACGCCTCACCTCACCTCTCTCATCCTGCCTTATCTCTCTGAACTCCGTCCCTGATCTGACCTCACCCTGCATCCTTTGCCAGTCCACTCCTTGGAGGTACCTTTTTATTTCATCAAAATCTGCTCTCCTAAAGTCAGGTATTTTACTAGTGTTTTTGTTTCTAACTGTTTCTTCCCATTCTAAATTGTACCTAATTTCCCTGTGGTCACTGTTACCTAGATGTCCTCCAACCTCTACCTGCGTGACTGCTTCCTCCCTGTTAGTAAGAATTAAATCTAGAATATTATTCCCCCTTGTGGGTTCTACGACTACCTGTTTTAAAAAAATATCCTGAATTACCTTAAGGAATTCCTCTGCTTCCTTGTTACCCACAATCAGACTCCAGTCGATATTCCTAAAATTAAAATCTCCTACCACACATACCTGACTGTACCTGCCTGCTCTATTTAATTCCTGCCACAGTGAGGTGTTAATTTCCTCTGTACTGGTCGGTGGTCTGTAAACTACCCCTAGTACTACTGACTGCGATCCTTCCTTAATATCTACCCATATCGACTCTGCTTTGTTATCTGTTTTAATTCTATTGTTCATACAGCACTGTAATGTGTCCCTAACGTATAACGCGACGCCTCCTCATCTCCTGTTTTCCCTATCTTTATAGAACATTGTATACCCATCTATCTTAACCTCTGGATTAAATACTTTTCCTGACATATCTAACCAAGTTTCAGTTAAAGCAATGATATCAAATTTCTCAACGCTCGCTATTCTTCTAAGCAAGTCTATTTTATTCAGAATACTTCTACAGTTTGTGTAGTAAACACTTAAGCTATTTCTCACCATCCCTGAGCTAGTTACCTTTCTAGATTTAACTATTTTGCCCCTCGCCTTCTCACTACCCCTTCTTCCCTCCCGACTAACGAAAAAAGTGCTGGAGTGCAGTAACCTCCCGCTCGAGTGTTTCGGCCAAAACACGAACACCCTGGCGTGACAAATGCACTCCATCCCTGGCGTACAAGGTGTCCCTGCCGTAGAAAAGGTCCCAGTTGTCGATGAACGTCCATTATATATATATGTATATATATATATATATATATATATATATATATATATATATATATATATATATATATATATATATATATATATATATATATATATATATATATATATATATATATATATATATATATATATATATATATATATATGTGTGTGTGTGTGTGTGTGTGTGTGTGTGTGTGTGTGTGTGTGTGTGTGTGTGTGTAATTCGCAAACTCAAACATTAGAGGGATACAGTAAACACAAACTGATTGAGTGATTAATTGAAATTATGGCGCCAGAACATCGCGATCATGTGGAGCCACAAAAAAAAAAAAAAAAAAAAAATACAGTTTAAAATAAAATGCTGATATTAAAAATAAAATTATTGGTATAGTGAAAATGTTAAAAGACCACTAAAAAATGTAAACATAAAAGGGAAATGGGATGAAGCATGAAAACCTTATGTGCTAAATATGAGAGAGTTGATATTTTAATGTATTATTACATCAAATTAAATTAAATTTAATTTAATTTAATATAATTTAATTTAAAGTTGAGGGCGTACTGATCCCAGTGACCCAGATCAGTGTGTTAGGCGTTGTTCGTTTCGTACCCAAGACACTGACCCTACTGATCCAGGCCTCAACACCCAGCATTGTTCTTGGTGTCTTTCACAGTTACCTCCATGTTCTTCCCAGTGCTAGGATAAACTTCTGCTCAGCACTATATTATTGATAAAAGATAAATAAAAAAATAAATAAAAAAAGTAAAAGAACAGTTAAAAGGCAATCTATAATTTGTTTAAAAAGACCAGCCTTCTCCACAAACATAAGGACCTTATGTCACGGGGAGAGATTCCTCTCTCCAAGTATCAGTGACATTTGAAAAGTTCCATCCTCATCGCGACAATGGAAAAGATCTCGCTCCCATAGCTCCACCAGATTGCGACACTCAACTAAAAAGTGCCGTACTGTAAGAGGAACTAAGCAGTCATCACAAATTGGTTGGGTATATATATATATATATATATATATATATATATATATATATATATATATATATATATATATATATATATATATATATATATATATATATATATATATATATATATATATTATTGGTGGCAATCACATCTTCATACCTCTTCTGTCAACTGGCAAGAACTGTCACCCTTATACTGAAGTAAAAATCATGAAAGGGAATGGAGGTGGAAGAGCATGAACACCCAACAAAATGTTATGCGATATCCTATGCGTTGAAACAAATGAATCCACTCTAAAATAGATAAAATTAGGGTAGGGAGAGAGGAAGTAAAATGCCCCAGGGTAGACAACGCACTACGGGATTCACTAAAAACAGTAAAACTTGAAACTCGTAAGGTAAAAATTATTTCTAGGGAAAGAATAAATACAGATAACAGAAGATCGACAGCCAGGTCGACAGAAGGAAGGGAATATAACTGTAGCAGCCCGGAGGCAGCTAAAGGATTTTAGACCCACACTGTGACGCGAATCGTGTATTGCATTCGGTCAAACCTAAGACATACATAATAGGAGATAAACGATCACTTTGCTGCTATCTGTCAAACCTTTCCTCCCCTCCACACCACTCCGCTTCCTGCCTATCTTCCCGCTCCCTTCCATCCCTCAGTGTCCAGGCGGTGGATGTTTTTAAGAGAATACTCAAATTCAAACCAAGATCCACCACACCCACTGACCTTCCTATAAAAGTTTACAAGGAATTTGCTGTAGAGCTGGCAACCCCGCTATGCTCCATAATAAACGCCTCACTCTCCCAACACTCTTGCCCCGTGGACTGGAAGACATCTTACGTCACCCCCATCCCCAAAACTTCCAGTCCACAGCCACTCAATGACCTCAGGCCAGTCTCTATCACCCCCATCCCTAGCCTTATTTGTGAAGATTTTGTATATGACTGGGCCAAAATTTGTAATACCGTGGATATCAGACAATTTGGAAATATTAAAGCCACCTCCACCTCCCATTACCTAACCAGCTTCCTTGAATTCATCCACAGCCACCTGGACAAGCGAAACAACTCTCTAGCTGTTGCTTTTGTGGACTTCAAAAAAGCGTTTGATCTTGTTGATCACACTGTTGTCATCAGCAAGGCAGTAAGTCTGGGTCTCCCTCCTAACCTGATAGCGTGGCTAGCCGACTTCCTCACAGGGAGGCGTCAAGCCGTTCGCTATCAGGGCTCTGTCTCTAATTTCCAACAGTTGACATGTGGGGTCCACCAGGGGACCAAGATGGGTCCTCTATGCTTCCTCCTCCTCATTAACGATGCCCTCACTGACGCCCCCCATCGCTGGAAGTATGTGGACGACTGCACCGTGGGCGTCCAAGTTTCCACCAAGAACCCGGACTACTCGCCACTGCAAGCAATTCTGGAGCGACTGCAGACGTGGACGGAGGAGTGCAGGATGACCATCAACCACAGCAAAACTGTGGTGATGCATTTCTGTATCTTCTCTGTACCAGTGCCCCCTCCCTAGCTCACAGTGGGCCCTCATCCCCTCCAGGTGGTCCGATGTGCCAAGTTTCTCGGAGTCACGGTGGACGACCAGCTGACCTGGAAGCAGCATGTCGCCAGCACCGTAAGATCAGCTACCTACAGGCTGTACATGCTGCGCAGACTCAGGTCGCTGGGGACGCCGACAGATGAGTTAAGGGGGGTGTTACTCACCTTCATCCTCCCCAAACTCATGTACGCCTCCCTAGCGTGGTCCTCCTCCCTCACACACACTCAACAGCTACAGCTAGAGAGAATGCAGAAAAGGGCGTCCAGGGTCATCCTTGACCCTGCATACACTACTTATGAAGAAGCCCTGACCACCCTGAGTCTGTCCAGACTATCCACCAGGCACCGAGAGGACCTGGAGAAGTTTGGAAGGGGACTACTGCATCATCCACGTCTCAGAAACATGCTGCCGCCTGACGCGCCTCGCCTGGTCCGTGCCACCAGACACCACAACAAGATAACGCCCCTAAAGGCGCCGCGCACGGACCGGTACAGACTCAGTGCGATTCCCACCATGGTGCGAGCCATCAATCAATAGTCCCTTCTAGATTAGACTTACCTTTAGGATTAATGTTAAGTATTTTCCCACCCCCTATGTACATTTTCAGTTTGTTAACCGCCTAAATAAGAAACCGTTTATTATAATTATTATTATTATTATTATTATTAATAAACCTAAGACGTGCGTAGCATTACTAACTATTACATACTGTATCACCATAACGTATCACTAATTATGAATTATGCTAATTAGGGCAATCAACCCCTCGTAATACAGATGTGGAACTCACGTGGTTGGGGTCTTAAGGAGGCCTGTCACCAAGCAACACTTGCGTCTGTATTGTAGAGGTCCGATCTTTCCTGGAGTAGTTACACCCTAACTCGGTGGTGGTACAAAGGAATCTGTCTCTCTGGGCTTCGTTCCTGCTGGCCCTCGGCACCTCACGCCTGCCCGTCTTACTCTTAGGTCAGCAATAGTTCCTGGGTGACTCATTCCTCTACAGAGATCCCTATAGATGACCCTTCGCGCCATGTCATCAACTTTACCACGTAAACACAATTCTCACTACCTCTCTGCAGCTAAGCTCTCCACAGCTAGTTCCTCTCACACATCTTCACTACTATGATTAACTATAATGAATTCAGTTTCCATAATCTCTACTCTAATGACTTAGTTTCCTTAGTGTTACCCATGCTTCATATACTAGTTCACTTCAACTCCCATAACACAAATCATATTATTTAGCATACACATGCTCAACAACAACTTTCTTTCCGCTCGGCGGTCTTTCACCCGCTCGGCGGTAACAATAACACTATACTCCACTTCTACATCAGACTTTGAACCATCTTTTCAACAAAGGGCAGATCGATACTAGCGAAAACTGCGATGGGCGATGGTGATGGGGACACATAGAGATGGAGTGTTTATCAAACTCAGTCATGGCCGAGCTGACACAATATCCAGAGAGCTTCAGAAAACTAAGGCGACCATCATATAAGGGAGAAACTCTCGGACAAGTGACAGACTGAGGCAGGTGGTGGATTCGATACCAACACCTCATTATTAGCGACTGTTGTCGTAGATCCAATAAAAAAAAAAACCAGCATCCACCAGTAAGCTAGGGAATGGTGATAAGCAGAACGCACCAGTTGCCAGGCGAATGAATACCTGCATGATGCACCGAATCCAACACACGAAGATGAGCTTCAGTTGAAGAAGAATAAATTTCACAACCATACTCCAATTTAGAAAGAATAAAAGTTCGATGCAAGAGAAGGAGCGACTGCCTGTCGGAGCCCCAAGAAGTATGAGCCGAGACTCTTAGAAGTGACAGTACCTTCATACATGTTGCCCTAATATAACAAAGGTAGAGTACCAAAGTTAGGCGACTGTCGAATATAAGTACCAGGAAACGAGTTTGCTCCACAGAAGAGATTCTTCTATCATACAGATACAAGTCTGGTTCAGGGTGAACACAATGGAGGTGGTAAAAATGCATGGCCACAGTCATCGAAGCCGAGAAATGAAATCCCCGATTTGAGGCCCGCTGAAAAAATCCTATAGAGTGCCACCTGCAGCTTTCTCTTAATCATTGCCATCATCGCCGCAGAAAATGAGATCGACATGTAAGCTACCACGAACTCCTTCCGGAAGTACACCAATGACACCACTTATAGCTACAGCGAAGAGTGTGACACAAAGTATACTTCCTTGTGGCACGCCATCTTCATGTGGGCAAACTCTTGGCAGATCGCTACCAACCCGTACCCGTAAAAAAAAAAAAAAAAAAAAAAGAGAGAGAGAGAGAGAGAGAGAGAGAGAGAGAGAGAGAGAGAGAGAGAGAGAGAGAGAGAGAAACTACTGTATGAAAATAGGGAGTCGGCCACGGAGACCAAACTCGAATATACTATGTAAAATGCCATGACGCAATGCTGGGTCACAGCCTTAATCAAAAGAAGACTGTGACATGGTGTTGCTTATTAGCAAATGCCTCACAAATGGAAGATTCCAGTGACAATAAAGCATCAGTCGCAGAATGCATTTTCAGAAAACCATACTGAACTTAAGACACGTTATTCCCTCTCTCCACGTACCACATAAAAACTGACATTCAAATTCTTTTCCAGCAACTTACAAATGCATGAAGGTAAAGAAATGGGGCGATAATTGGTTGTCAGCTGATGATATTTTCCAGACTTTCGAATGGGATAATTACAGCAACACTACAAGAAGATGAAATCACCGGTATTCCATATAAAGTTATACAGGTCAAGTAGAAAGGTAAAAGTTTTGTTGAATATATTGCGCGAAAAGGAATATGGGCTGTCATCGCCACTGGAATAAAGCCAGGCGTAGCTCAGACAAAGAAAATCGGACATTATAAGACTACCAGGGAAGGGCAAAATTGATGCCAGCAGATTCCAATTTTCGACGATGAAGTGCCATAGGTTTAGTTGGATCCTTTCTAGAGATACTTCCAAAATGCTCAGCAAACAGGCAGGCTACTATCTTTGGGTCTGCCACCGTCCCCCATCATGAGATGAAATAGATGGGGCAGAGTACTTTCTCGATATTTTGCGGACTCTGTTAAAGACCTCAGTGAGAAGAGTGCGTACTGTGATGGAAGAGACTTTATTCTACTCCCGCCGAGCAGTCTTTAATTAAGGTACGGCCCTCACGAGCACGCGCTTGTCGCAAAACTTCCAAACCATGGATGTCCCCACGATGAGAGAGAGAGAGAGAGAGAGAGAGAGAGAGAGAGAGAGAGAGAGAGAGAGAGAGAGAGAGAGAGAGAGAGAGAGAGAGAGAGAGAGAGAGAGAGAGAGAGAGAGAGAGAGAGAGAGATTTCAAATTTCATGTTTTTTTATTATCCACCAAAGTGGTTATTACGCAAATTTCAATAAGTACTCAGTAATCAGTCAGTAAAAACCTAAATCTAACTTCAACATTTTCTGTTAGAAGAAATTCTTTAAATCTAGCATTGAAAGTGCTAAGAGAGGGTGCGTGTGTGAGGGTGGGCGGGAGAGCGTTCCACAGTTTGATTCCCAGTACCTCGGTGCGCCTGACTCCACAGTGTGTGTTAGTGCGCGGCACATACAAGTTGTGCCTCTGTCTGGTGATGCTGCTGGTGACAGCTTGTGTACTGCTTGATGGAAAAAAATAAAATAAAATTCTGGATAAAATCTTCATAAGATTTAAAAAAATAGTTACACCTACGTCAAATACATGTTTCTTCTTTAATGTTAGCCATTTCAGTTCCTTGAAAGATGAGATATATGGTCATATTTCTATACTCCTCCCACTGCTACCTTGCTGCAAAATTTTACAATTCCTGCACACTAGATATTCGATTATGCTTAAAACGAGTATCTCTACAACAATGACTCTGCGTTGTTTATCTAAGCTGTCACCTATTGAAATACCCATACCTTTTTTATTTAGCTCATTAATATGGACGTCAAAAAGCATAAAATGGTCAATGTGGACTCCTAAGTAGTCCGCATGTTTACTTGGATATATTATTATCAAAATTTATCGTTGTGTTAGGGGGAATGTTAGATAACAGCTGACGTTTTCCTATAAAAATATATTGAGTTTTAGAGGAGTTGAACATCAGACAATTCTTTACTTAATAATCTCGATATTTAACATGAGTGTCCTCTGTGTCTTTAATGATTTTATAGTTCCCGAATGCAAAAAATGCGTATCATCAGCATATTGTACCAGGAAACAGTCAACATATGCATGTAAATCATTTACATAGATGCCAAATAAAATTGGACCATGGATTGAGCCTTGTGGGACCCAATAGCCAATTATATTCTTTTTAGATATGTCTTTTTCAAGACGAACTGACATTATCGAACCAAAAATTATCAATATTTAATAAAGAATATTTATTTAGAAGAATTTTATGGTTGACTGTTTTAAATGCTTTTGAGAGATCACACAAAGTTAACAAGGATACTTTCTTGCTGTCTATATTTTCATATAATTTACATGTAACGGTAGTAAAAGCGTCTCCGTATATAATTTTGATCGAAAGCCATGCTAACACTTAGACAATAAATTGTTGGATTCTAAGTAAAATGACAGCTGTTTAGCAATACATTTTTTTTTCCAGTAACTCAGATATGATGGTTAATATAGATACTGGTCTATAATTATCCACAGTCAGAACCACCATTTGAGTATATAGGGACAACCAGTGCGTCCTTCCAGCTCTCAGGGAATACACGTAAGGAACGGAACTATGACACAGTGCGTAAGCCTATATCATAAGAGCCGACATAGTTAGTTGCATTAAGATCTTTAACTGCTAATATAACGGTGTTACTATCTACAGATTCAGCCCTAAAAGCAGATATACTAGACTGAGGGAGTTGGACTACAGGCTCACCTCCGTTAGAATTTTTTTTTTTTTTTCTGTGAGCGTTTAAAAGTGGATTCTTCAACACTAGAAAAAAAAAATTATTGAGTTCTTCGGCTTTATCATTTAGATTATCAAAATTATAGGCATTGTATTTATTTTTCTGACTAGGGATAATTTCATTAATGGCATTCCATGTGAGCGAAATGTTCCTTTTAATACCTTTGAGATGGTCGTCATAATGCCCTAATTTTGTTAATGATTTAATTTTGTTACATGTTTATTAGCTGTTTTGTAACGTTCCCGTAACATTGAATGACTTGTGTCGTTTTTAAGCTCTCTTTGTAACTTATTACGGTCCTCCATTGTCTCATGGATATCGTCATTTATTCATGGTGTTAGTTTTTCTTTCACTGCTCTAGTTACAAGAGGGGCACACATGTCAAGACATATCATTGAAAATGCATACTTGTTTGTTCACATCGTCAGTTAGAAATATTTTATTCATATTATGAACATTGGCAAGGAGGAGCGAGCAGAAGTGTTTTTATCATAGTTCTTCAAATTACGAAAAGTTTTTACCATAGGCAGTTTTCCAGGTTTTCTTTTATTTAAAACAACAGATACTAGTTCGTGATCAGCAATGACTTGAGGAACAACGTCTTGTGATAGAATGACATCAGGTTTATTAGTTATGAGATCTAGTAAAGTAGTTGATGTGGAGGTTGTTCTTGTTGGTCTACCTATTATATGTGTGAACTTGTTTTTAATTATCTTACTGATTTTATTACCCATTATCATCATGTCATCATTAAAATCAACTAGGATAAAGAAATTTTTTGTCACCCAGATATACCATCCTAAAACCATCTTCAATGTAGTCAAATGATGTGCCTAAAGCCTTAGCGTGTCGGTATACACAACCAATAATGATGGCCGGCAACTTCCTGTACTGTATCTTTGCCCATACATCCTCCACGCCTGTTGGTCTTGGCACATCTAGATTAATGACAGAGGGATTAAATTAAGGGTACTATGAGCATATGTGCATACCCCGGCTCCTTAACCTTTGTCAAATCTAAAAATTTTATAATTAGGAATTTCTACATAACTATCTGGGGTGTTAGCATGAAGCCATGTTTCACTTATATATAAAACATCCATATTTCTATCTATTATCAATAACTTCACCTCGCCCAAACTCGATATCAGTGGTTGTGCATTAATGTGTTCAACAGAGAGCGAACTCCTTTATTTCAACAACGGCAGATGCTTCTTCGCCATCATCCTGTGCCCTATAATGTTGATATAAGTGGCTTTTATGACCTAGACGTTGATAGTTGCCACATAAGAGTTTGTGGTCAAATCTACAGTTACTTTGAACATGATTGAATTCGCCGCAATTTTAACACCCTGTTTTATTTCTCTCACTAGCATATATTTTTCTTTCCCTGCTGTGACCATGCGAGTTATCACTGTACATTTCCTGCGTTTCGAACACCAGTGTACTTGCGTGTTTCTGCACTAGGTGGCTTCTGTTCCATTTCCACTCCTAAAGTGTAGGCTTGGGCTTGATTATATAGGCTGTATAACGTTTGTCCTCCAGCCTTCTCCTCAGGGCTGCATTGTGCAGACTGGGGCTGAATGCAACCTCCTCGTTGTTCCAGCCTGCCATATGTTCTCTTGTGATTGTCCTGGCAGGTGTGAGATGGGAAGGACCTAATGGTTTAGGAACGTTGGGGGCTGATGGGAAGCTTTATAAGTGGGAGATTTCGGGTGTAAGATTTGCCTTGTTGGCTTGTTCTGCTATGAGAGCGTAGGGAAACCATACCCCCGTATGTTGGTGGGCCGTGGGAGCCAGCGCTCTGGGCAGATTCTCGGTTGACTGATCTGAGGTTGTTGTGACCCATGTATCTATTTTCACTGCTTTATGGTGTTTGTGTGTTTATATTTTCTTCATTTTCTCCCAGTTAGTGCAGAGATGGAAGTCTGGACACTGTTTTTTAATGGTAGTGAGTAACTTATCTGCGCCCAGTCCATTCGGTGCAGGGTATAGATAAATTTTTCGTTTCGAAACAGAGATCATCTATCTCAATGAAGGAATTGTTTTAAATATATCTATGCCACTGGCTTCACCCCATTTAATTAGCTGTTCGTTATAGTCTTGCATCTTTGACTGTATTTCCTGTGAACTAGGAGGCAGCACAATCTGACAGACAGGAGGATGAGGCAGTAGGCACCTGCCGAAACGATAATTACTCCCAGTGAGGTTCAAACCACTGGATCAGGGGGTGCTGGGAACTTATGATTAAACCCAGCTGTGACCTAACTGAACATTTCTCTTTGTGTCTCACAATACAAGGGGGCAGTCATATCCTGCCCTCCAAAGACAACTCTCTTCCTTCACACAAAACTCTTCTTCTGCTGCTGCTCCCATGTTCATATGGGGTCGCTGTTCATCACAAGTCTTCTCCACAAGACTCTGTCCCCAACCTCCTTTTCACTCAATCCTCTCTCCCTCAGGTCCTCTCCAATGTGATCCTTCCACCTTTTCTTTGGTCTGCCACGTCGTCTTCTTCCCTCCACTTCCATATCCATTATCCATCTGCCGACATACCCTTCTTCTGGCTTTCTGATATGACCGAACCATCTCATTCTCCTTTCTCGTACTTTCTTTGTCACTCCTGTTACTTTGGCTGTTCCTCTTATAAAATTGTTTCTCACTTTATCCCTCCTTGTCACCCCAAGCATCCACCTTAACATTATCATCTCAGCAACCTCGAACTTATTCTCCTGTGCTTTTTTTTTATTAGCCACGTCTCCGCACCATATAACAATGCGGGTCTAACCACCGATTTGAACACTTTTTTTCCCTTTTACTCTGGCACTAATTTTTCGGTCATAGAGCACTCCAGTTGTTCTTTTCCAATTCTTCCAACCCGATTGGACACGATGAATGATCTCTCCATCCAGGCTATTCCGCTGATATATGAGAGCCCAAGTATATGAACTCCTTGACACCCTTTAACTTCATATTTTTTGCATCCATGCTTCGCTCTCCTGTCGACCATTAAGATTCAGATACTCCGTCTTCTCCCTGCTAATTCTCAAACCTCTCCCTTCCAATGCTCCTCGCCATCTCTCCAATTTTCTCTCTACCCCATATCTACTTTCATCCATCAAGACGATGTCATCCGCGAACAACATGGTCCACGGAGCCTCCTCCTTTATATTTTGAACACTATCATCCATGAGTAGGTTGAACAGATAAGGATGCAGACCCACTCTCACACAGAACTCCTCTGTTGTTCCCACACTGCTCCTTACCCTCGTCTTTGAGCCTTCGTACATGTCCTGGATCACTCTCACATACTTCTCTGATGCTCCTTTCCTTCTCATACTAGCCCAAACTTCCTGGCGTGGTACTCTATCATAAGCTTTCTTCCAGATCAATAAAAATAAGATGTAATTCTCTTTGCTTCTCCCCATACCTCTCCAGTAGTTGTCTTAGCGCCAAGATTGCATCGGTAGTACTTCTCCCCGTCATAAATCCAAATTGTTCGTCTCCCACCTGTGTTTATCCCCTTCTTCTTCTCTCAATTATCCTTTCGTACAGTTTCATTGTATGCGACCTTAATTTAATTCCTCTGTAAGTTTTACAGTCCTGTATATCTCCTTTTTCCTTGTATATTGGGACAATATCGCTGCATCTCCATGCATTTTGGATTTTCTCCTTCTCATAGATCTTATTTACCAACCACCACAGCCACTCAAGTCCATCCTCTTCTAAACTCTTCCACACCTCTACAGGTATGCTATCCGGCCCTGTTGCCTTCCCATCGTTCATCCTCCTCAATGCTTGTTTGACTTCCTCCCTAGAAATTGCTATTGTTCTCATGTCATTTGGTTTCCCATTCTCCAACAGTCCTCTTGGGTTTTCCTCATTCAAAAGTGCCTTGAAATATTGTTTCCATCGCTCTCTTATTTCATTGTCATCAATTAGAACTCTTCCTTTCTTATTTTTAACCTGCTTGACAAGTGTAAAATCCTCTGTTGACTTCTCTCTGTCGTGCTAGTGCAAATATCCTCTTCTCACCTTTCCCAGTTTCCTTCACACAAAACTACAAGCACCTAATTACACACATACCCTTCACTCAGAATTTAAAAATCATGGCGACTTCTACACCAGTCTCAGAGTCCCCATCTAGGGAGGGGACCACATATGTCCCCAGGTCGGACTATTATTCTGGTAGCGACCCTAAGTGTCTTGACATCCCCACTCAACTTTTTCTTCATTAATTTTTACAACATTCGCGGTCTTAGATCTAATTTTCAATCTGTAGAACATCACCTCTTCTCTAATAAACCTCATCTTCTTTTCCTCACTGAAACACAGGTGTCTGAGGTAACTGACAGCAGCCACTTTAATGTTCCCTCCTACTTTCTTTATCCTCATTTTTCAATCCAAAGCTTGATGTTGCATTTATGTGCACAATCTGCTTCCAAGCTCTCGTACAGAGTCACTTTCAAACTATATTTATCTGTGTTGTATACTTCTCACCTAACTCCTCTGACAATAAGAAATACTTTGACTACTTAACTTCCAAAGTGGAGCACATTCTGACTCTCTTCCCTTTTGCAGAGATCTCCATTTTTGGAGACTTCAATGTCCACTACCATCATCGGGTTTCCTCTCCCTTCACTACCCATCCTGGTGAACTAGCCTTCAACTCTGCTATCCTCCATGACCTAGAGCAATTGGTGCCCTACTCGCATTCCTGACCGTCTTCGAGATACCTTTTCCTAACCTCTAATCCCTATGCTTTTGCTGTTACCCTTTCTTCTCCATTGGGCTCATCCGATCACAATCTTATACCTGTATCTAGTTCTATCGTTCCAATCCCTCCTCAGGATCCCGTAAGCGGAGGTGCCTCTGGCGTTTTCACTCTGCTAGTTGGGGGTACCGGAGGAGTTATTTTGCTGATTGGAATGAATGACTTGGAACCATCCTGGTGAACTAGCCTTCAACTTTGCTATCCTCCAAGACCTAGAGGAAATGGTGAAACACTCTATTCACATTCCTGACAGTCTAGCAGATACGCCCAAGATTCATGACCTCCTAACCTTTAATCTCTCTGCTTATTCTATTACCCCCTTTTCTCCGCTGGGCTCATCCGATCGCAATCTCATATCTGTATCTAGTCCTATCGTTCCAATCCCTCCTGAGGATCCTCCTAAGCGGAGGTGCCTCTGGCATTTTGTTTCTGCTAGTTGGTGGGACAGGAGGAGGTATTTTGCTGATTGGAATGAATAAATTGGAATGAATACTGCTTCCGTGACAGAGACCCGTCTCTGTGTGTCGAGCACAAAAACAGAGGTGATAGTGTCTAGCATGGAGGCATACATCCCTCACTATTTTTTCCCGACCTAAACCTGCCAAACCTTTGTTTAATACAGCCTGTTCTCGTGCTATACATGATAGAGAGGTGGCCCACAAAAAGTACTTGACCCTTCCATCACCAGAATTTCATGCACTTTATATTTCTGCTTGGAACCATGCCAAGTGAGTTCTCCAACTACCCAAAAACTCCTTCATTAATACAAAGTATCAAAATCTTTCAAGATCTAACTCCCATCGTGACTTCTGGGATCTAGCCAAAAACATCTCCAATATCTTTGCTTCTTCTTGTTTCACTCCTTTATTTCAACCAGATGGCATCACTGCTATCACATCTATCTCTAAAGCTGAACTCTTTTCTCAGACCTTTGTTAAAAGCTCTGCCTTTGACGATTTAGGGTTTCTTCCTCCCTCTCCTCCACTCTCTGGCTAATTCATGCTACCTAATAAAATTCTTCGCAATATTGTTTTCCATGCCCTCGCTGGCCTAAACCTTCGAAAGGCTGATGGACCTGATGAGGTCCCTCCTATTGTTCTCCGAAACTGTGCCTCCATGCTTGCACCTTGCTTTGTCAAACTCTCAACTTTGTCTCTCAATATCTACCTTTCCTTCTTGCTGGAAGTTTGCCTACATTCAGCCTGTTCCTAAAAAGGGTAACCTTTCTAATCTCTCAAACTACCGTCTTATTGCTTTAATTTCCTCCCTATCTAAAGTTTTCAATCTATTCTCAACAGGAAGATTCTTAAACATCTATCACTTTATAACTTCTATATGGTCACCAGTATGGGTTCCATTAAGGCCGCTCTACTGGTCTAAGAAAACCTGCTGAAGAGGTACTACTGAGATATTCTCACAACAAGTGGTGTATAGCGTGTTCTCGATGCATGATGATGTGCTTCATTCCCAGAACGATGTTGTTCCAACTCAGTAATACGGTTCTGAAGTTGCTCGATCCTGTGGTAGGCCGTCTTTATTTCAGTGTTTAGCAGGTCAATTTCAGAATCTTTAGTTTCAAGCTTGGACATGACTATCTCGATTTTCCTGAAGATATCTAGCTTGTCCACCCTGTCATGGTCTAGATTAACCTGTTGAGTGGTGTCAGTGGAGGGTGTATGCGTAACCTCATGGGGTGTGGACCGTGAGTGGCGGGGCGAGGATGGTGTGTGCATACCATCACATAGATTATCGTTGGAAGGTGGCTGTGACTTTTCAATTATCATCTCAATGAGTCGGCTTTTACTACTTGTCCAAAAATTTACAAGTCCCAATTCACATCATCTTTTTTGCAGGTCTGGTTTGGGAAAACTTTTGTTCAAGAAATCCCTGGTTGGTAACTCAAGGGATGGCTCTTCCATGGTCTGCGTTTGAGGTGATAACAATGGTGGCACTTCAGTTATTGATGTGAAGTTGTACTGTTGGTCCTGCAGAGTTATCCTTTAACATGTCAGGAGCACTAATTACCTTAAATTATAACTAAGTCCAAAGACTCCACCCCACAATTCTATCTTAGTACCAACAGTACTTCTTATAACTGTGCACCTCTGGGCTTAGTAGCTCCTTCATGGACCCTTTACTTTTCCCATATATAGTGTTGGAAATGGGAGCTCCGCGGTGCGTTGTTTACACCACCACCATAAGAGAGAGAGAGAGAGAGAGAGAGAGAGAGAGAGAGAGAGAGAGAGAGAGAGAGAGAGAGAGAGAGAGAGAGAAAGACTTCTCAGCAAATGTTCGTGGCTTCCACACAAACATCAGCGACCAAGAGCTTTAACCTGATGCACAGCATGGACATCGTTTCCATGTCTGGAACATGTCTGGTCTGTCTGTTTCCATGTCTGGAACAGGAGACAGCAGAGACGGTCATAAACCTGGAGGTGATGAGGGAGAAGGTGGAACACTTGCTGAGAGAAGTCGACGTAAGAAAGGCAACAGGGCCAGACGACGTCAGGCCACGGACCCTGAACCGCTGCGCAAATGAGCTGGTAGGGCCGCTGTCACAGGTCTTCACGGCCTGCCTGGAAGAAAACACTTGGCCCTCGGTGTGGAAGGAGGCACGCGAGGTGCAAGTCCACAAGAGGAACGCCCAGTCTGATTCAGGTAACTACAGGCCAATTTCCCTACTGTCTGTGGTGGGCAAGGTGTTCGAGAGGATTGTGGCGGTGGAAATTTGTCATCACCTGGATGATAACAGCCGGAGTTAGAGCTGGACGGTCCACCTCAGACCACCTCCTACTCCTCCCCCGTGACTGGCAAGATGCCCTCGACGGACATAGCAGGACCCTTTGACCGGGTGTGGCACGCTGACCTGCTGAAGAAGCTGCGTGCCAAGAGCATTCAGGGCAACCTACTACACCTGTTGAGCGATTACCTCCAAGACAGGACTTTTCACATTGTCGTGAACGGTCAGGCATCGCCTACCCTGCCAGTGCTTGTATTTGTTCCACAGGGCTCTGTACTGATCCCGGTCCTGTGGAACCTGTACATGGACGACCTGCTGCATCTCGTGCCAGGTATATCTGCCTATGCTGACGACTGCACGCTCTTCCTATCCTACAGACGAAAGGAGCAGGAGCTCCTGTCGTCTGTAGCATCAGCCTCCTGACTAAACTCATCAGCAGGAGGCTGATGAGTTTAGTCAGTAACACAACCTGATAAAGGAGTGGAGTAGCGATAGCAGGTTAACTTTGCCCCCAAGAAGACGCAGGCAATGGTAGCCGCCCCCCATGAGCTGGAAGGGCGCGTGTTGTTAGGAGGCACGGCACTGCCTCTTGAGGACCACATGAGGATCCACGGAGTGGACGTGGACGGAGAAATACGCTTCGGCCTGTACTATCAAACCATCGCTCTACAGGCTTCCCTCCTTGTCTCCGCCCCGCGCAGGGTAGAGTCCTTCCTCAACAGCAGAGGAATACTCCTGCTGTATAAGGCACCGATAAGGCCTTACCTGGAGTACGCTGCCCTGTCATGGATGTCTAGTACACCCATGCATATGAGGAAGCCGGACAAAGTTGAGCAGAGAGCCATATGGCTGGTGCAGGGCAACCACCTCCAGCCGCCATCACAGGACCTGGCTCTCCTGGATTCCCTGGAACACCGGCGTGATGTCGGAGCGCTTGTTGTGTTCCACAATGTCCAGGTACAGTAAGTACCACTGTGAGCTGCCGGGGGGGACACGAGGACGGTGCCCAACACCGTTCAACTTGTGGATGTACCAAGGTCACGGTCTAGTCAGCACCTTAGTACCTATATCGCCTGTGGAACACCTTTACCGCGGCCACACCAGCTGTTCAGCAAATGTCAAGCGGGCGGCCCACAGGTGGAGGGCGGCCCTTCCAACCACGATGGTGCTGCTAGTGAGATGAACCTACTATGTGCTACCGTATCTTTCTTTTTTTTTCTTTTTTTCTTTTTAAGTATCTAAGCATTGTAGATAATTTTATCATTTTAAATGTGAATGTTATTTTTTTTATCACTGTATATAGTAACCTTTAAAGGTCTTTTAGATTGGGCACGAGGCAAAGTGACCCTTTATACCTGTAGTTTATGTATATGTTGAAATTTAGAGAGAGAGAGAGAGAGAGAGAGAGAGAGAGAGAGAGAGAGAGAGAGAGAGAGAGAGAGAGAGAGAGAGAGAGAGAGAGAGAGAGAGAGAGAGAGAGAGAGAGAGAGAGAGAGAGAGAGAGAGAGAGAGAGAGAGAGAGAGAGAGAGAGAGAGAGAGAGAGAGAGAGAGAGAGAGAGAGAGAGAGAACCATAGGCTGTGAGCATGATTCCACTCGTTGAACATGATCTGGACATAACTGAAGGATTTCGTCTGAAAATTCGTTCAGGTCCTGGTTGTAAACACGCCTTTTACAGTAACTGAATGTTGGTGTGAATTGATAGATTCAAGGATTCCATCAGAAGGGAATGGTAGATGGAGGAGCATCATCGCCTGCGTTAAATTTTTAGTTTGGATCAAGATAGCTTTGCCATATTTCTTGATGTTATTTATAGGGAATACTCCTTTCTAAATACATGGTAGTGTGAAAAAAAAAAAAAAAATTGCTCGGTCTTCCCTATAATATGCTACAAACCAGAAAGGTGTAGATGGGTGGTCGTTCTTCAGCATCATCAGACATTAAGACAATAATCATTATCGCTGTCAATTACACTGCTTGATCAATTGAGTTAATCATTTAAGATGTTCTCACCAAGACGCAGAAAATATTGCCTCAAGACCAGGTTTGGCAAAAAAGTCTGTTGTAAACACATATTACAGAGACAATCGCAGTCATGTTCCAGACGTGTACGAAGAACTGTTCCGAAACGCTTGAGATCTGATTGAATAGCATGGTATGACATGAAGGCATGGACATTAGTAATCATGAGAGTGTCAAGACAGGACTCAACATCTGAACCAAGGGGTCTTCCACCTTAGGAAGCAACAGCAGGAGTACGAGATCCCGCCTGCACATAACTATCACAAGCAGAGGGTGACGTTTCGAGGGCATAGTCGACTGCCCCTAGAGGACCAGAGGAGTTTTTATATTTACTCATATGGATACTATAAAAATAATTTGGTTCCAGGGACCAAGGGAGACCGCCTACTGGGACTACGATGGAAGCGAGTGCTTGCCGCCATGAACAAGGTACTTCTTCCCCATGGGGTCACTCGTTTTAAAAAGTGGACCCTCATGATTGAAAACTTTGTCCATGACGGAGCTAAGGCTTCCCACCACATCGGATCCCAGCCCAGACACCCAACCATCTAACACAGATGACCTCAAAAAGGTGGCCCCTCTGATGAGTGGCACCGTTGACCTATACCGGCACCCTAACTCTGAGAACCATTTAGTCTGACCCCTCACTGGCGACCTTGCCAGCATTGGTTGCTCTCTCCCCATAAGAAGGGTGGGGCAGGAGCCGAAGCCCCCTCCAGCCTCGCTCGCCAGCTTCTAGGGACCCGCAATACCCCCAACCATAAGGCAGTTCCCACTAGGGGAAGAGCAAGGACAAAGGACACACATTAATCACGTTAATAATCTACATGCAGTCACCCGGAAAAATGCAGACAGACGCACAAGTGTAGAAATTATTAGATATTAGGAAAAGGTCAAAAATGTTGGGCGTATCTCAAAGACGGTCAGGAATACGAGTAGGGAGTTGCACCAATTAACCTAGGTAGTGAAGGATAACAAAGTTGAAGGCTAGTTCACCAGGAAGGCCAGTGAAGGGAGAGGAAAGCCAAAGCTGGTGGTGAACATTGAAATCTCCAAGAATGCAGATTTCCGCAAAAGGGAAGAGTCAGAATGTCCTCACTTTGGAAGTCAAAGAATTTTTAATAGTCAGAGGAGATAGGTGAGATATAAAGCACAGATAAATTTAGTTTGAGAGTGATTCTGTAGTCGTAGCCATATAGTGGCAAACACGGAAGATTCAAGAGCGTGGGGAAGTTCCATCAAATCCGCTCTACTAGTGATTTGGCTTTTTTTTTTTTACTGATTCTTGGTTATCCTCTTTTAGAGATTTTGGCGAAACTTTTGTTGTTGCCTTAGACATATTAAAAGCTTTAGATAAAGACTGGCACAAGGTTTTGATTTCCAAATTATCCTCATACATCTTTTATACTACTGGTGTTCTTCAGGCTTTCCTTACTGCGTCTTGGTCTTCTTCTTTTAGAGATTTTGGTGAAACTTTTGCTCTTGCCTCAGACATATCAAAAACTTTTGATAGAGTCTGGCACAAAGCTTTCATTTCTAAACTTCCCTCCTACTGCTTCTGTTCTTCTCCCTATAACTTTATCTCAGGTTTACTTTCTAACCGTTTCTGCTGTGGTAGACGGTAACTATTCTTCTCCTAATTCCATTAACAGTGGCATTCCTCAGGTTTCTGTCCGGTCACCCACTCTTTCTATTATTAATCAATGATCTTTACTAAATTTCTTATCATATCCACTCCTACGCTGATGATATGACCTTTCACTTTTCCACATATTTTCATAGACATGCAGTCTTTCAGGAAGTAAACAGATCACGTGGGGAAGCCACAGAACGCCTAACTTCTTATCTCTCTAAAATTTCTGATTGGTGCGGAGTAAAGGTGATATTGTTCAGTTCCTCAAAAACACAATTCCTCCATTTATTAATTCGAGACAAACTTCCAGACACTATCTCGTCTTCTTCAATATTACTCAGCTGTCCCCATCTTCTACACTGATCATCCTGAGTAATCACGGATGTTCCGGCTCGGGATCAGGTACAAGGACGTAGGCACAGTTTCGGAGAAAAGTAGGAGGGTTCCCATCAGGTCCATAAGCCTTCCGAGGGTTTAGGCCAGTGAGGGCATGGAAAACATCATCGTAAAAAATTTTAATAAGTAGCAAGAAGTAGTCAGAGGGTGGAGGATATGGAAGGACAAGCCTTGAATTGTACAAGGTATAATTTTTAGCAAAGTTCTGAGTGAAGAGTTCAACTTTAGAGATAGATATGATAGCAGTGGTGCCATTTGGTTGAATTAAAAGAGGGAAAGAAAAAACTTTTTTTTTTTTTGCTAGATTTTTTGCATTTTTTTTTTCTTTGGCTAGATCCCAGAAGTCACAAGGAGAGTTATATTTTGAAAGATTTTGACACTTTCTATTAATTAAGGAGTTTTGGATAGATGGAGAACACACTTGGCATGATTCCAGGCAGAAAAATAAAATTCATGAGATTCTTTTCATCAATGGATTTAAGTACCTTTTCGGGGCGACCACTCTATAAATTATACTTGTGTTAAACCAAGGTATGGAAGGTTTAGCTCATGAAAAAAAAAAAAAATAAAAAATAGGAATGTATGCTTACATGCCAACCACTACCACTTTTATTATGCGCTCAGCACACAAAGACGGATCCCTGACACGGAAGCAGTAATAATTCCAAGAAAAATCTGCAAAATACCTCCTCAGGTCCCCCAACTAACAGAGACAAAACGTCAGAGGTACCTCCGTTTAGGGAAATCCTGAGTAATTGGAGCTATATGAGAAGATACAGATATGAAATTGTGATCGGAGGAACCCATCGGAAAAGAGAGGAAGACATTATAAGCAGAAGGATTAGAGGTCAGGAAAAGGTAAAAAAAATGTTATAATATATATATATATATATATATATATATATATATATATATATATATATATATATATATATATATATATATATATATATATATATATATATATATATATATATATATATAATAAAAAAGAAGTCAATAAAAAGGTACACACACGCGCATACACACACACACACACACACACACACACACACACACACACACACACACACACACACACACACACACACACACACACACACACACACACACACACACACACACACACACACACACACACACACACACACACACACACACACACATATATATATATATATATATATATATATATATATATATATATATATATATATATATATATATATATATATGTGTGTGTGTGTGTGTGTGTGTACCTTTTTATTGACTTCTTTTTTATTAAACCTTTAAAATTAAGAGATTGGATTAGTGTTTCTGTTTTTGTTTTTGTAGAGCGTTCTCTAGTCGATGCTCAAAAATAATAATTTTTGCCATGAGCGGCGCAACCTCGTGTGCTATATATGTCGTAACCTCTGTCTTAAACTCGTAGTGTGATTGCGGCACTAGCTATTCCCGTAAGTACCTAGATCAATTTGGTCCGTTTCACGAAAGTGAAAATTTTTCTCACACACACACACACACACACACACACACACACACACACACACACACACACACACACACACACACACACACACACACACACATGTTGGCGAAGTGGCTTGTTCGCTCGGTTCACAGTCGGGAGGCCCGATTTATATTCGTAGGCCTGTTTAGAAATTCTAGAGCTGAATTCTTTGCAGTGTAGGCCCTGTTCACCTAGCGGAGATTATGTATCTGGTGTAATCGATTATCGTGACCTATTTTTCAGCTAGGAGAAACAAACTCCAAAAGAAAAATACAAACTATTTGGCCTGTTTATCCCGAACTTAATCTACTAGGTAGGTCGGCGCCATTTTGCAGCCGTAGTATCACATTGATACTTCCTTTGGGTTAATGTATATTTAATAAGTAGTATGTATATTATTATGAAACATATGGATACCATTAATCTATCGCCTAAAAATCATATCGAGCGGAAAATGAATTCCATGAAGAAAATCTTAAGGTCGCGTTTTTTTTTTCTTTTTTTTTTTTTTTTTTTTGCAGGAGAGACACCAGCAAGAGCAAAAAAAATCCAAGAAAAAAGAGAAAAGGCCCAATGAGATGCCAATCCCTGAATAGGGTCCACGTTAAAGGATAAGTGTCTTAAAACCTCCCTCTTGGACGAATTCAAGTCATGAGAAGGTGAAAATACTGAAGCAGGCAAGGAATTCAAAAGTTTATCAATGAAAGGGATGAATGATTGAGAATACTGGTTAACTCTTGTATCAGAGAAGTGGACAGAATAGGGGTGAGAGAAAGAAGAAAGTTTTGTGCAGCGAGGCCGCGAGAGGAGGGAAGGCATGTAGTTAACAAGATCAGAAGAACATTTATCGCCGAAAATAGCGATAGAATATTGCAAGAGATGCAACATTGTGACGATGAGAAAGAGTCAGTGAGAGGAGAGGAATTGGTGAGACGAAAAGCCATTGATTCCTTCCTGTCTAGAATAGTGGTATGAGTGGAACCTTCCCTAGACATGTACTCTATACAAGGGCGGATAAGTCCCCTGTACAGAGTTAGCAGCTAGAAGGGTGAGAAAAACTGGCGGACACGTTTTAGAACTCTAACTTCATAAAAAAAAATGTTTTAGATAAAAATGTGTTGTGAAGTTTTCAGTTTAGATTGTAAGAAAAGGGCAGACCGAGGATGTTCAGTGTGTTTTCTTTTTTTTTTTTTTTCTTATGGAGGAGGGACACCGGCCAAGGGCAATAAAAATCCAATTAAAAAAAAAAAACATTGAGATGCCGGTCCCTGATTAGGGTCCAAAGTGGTAATAAAAAATTGAAGAATAAGAGTCTCGAAACCTTCCTCTTGAAGGAAGTTTCCAGTTTAGATTACAAGTAAATGACAAACCGAGGATGTTCAGTGTAGAAGAGGAAAACAGATGAGCGTCATTAAAGAAGAGGGGATATTTGTCTGAAAGGTTGTGTCGATTTGATAGATTGAGGAAATGAGTTCCTGGGGCATTGAACAATACTAAGTTCGAACTTCCCCAATCAGAAAATTTAGAGATTTCAGAAGTCAGGCTTTCTGTGGCCTCTCTGTGTGAAATGTTTACTTCCAGATGAGTTTGACGTCTTTGAGAAGACGTGGAAAAGTGCAAGGTGGTATCATCAGTGTAGGAGCGAATAGGACAAGAAGTTTGGGTTTAAAAGATCATTTATGAATATCAGGAAGAGACAAGGGTTACAGAACAGAACCTTTTGAAACACCACTGTTAATAGATTTAACAAAAGAACGGAGACCGTTTACCACAACAGCAATAGAACGGTCAGAAAAGAAACTCGACATGAAGTTACAAAGAGAAGTATAGAAACTGTAGACTGGAAATCAGGTCTTTGTGCCAGACTCTATTGAAATAAAGTTTTCGATAGGTCTAAAGCAACAGTAAAAGTTTCACCAAAATCTCTAAAAGAGGATGATCAAGGCTCAGTAAGGAAACCCAGATCACCAGAAGAGCAGCCTTAACGGAACCCATACTGTCTATCAGATAGAAGGTTGTGAAATGATAGATGTTTAAGAATCTTCCTATTGAGGATAGATTAAAAAAGTTTAGATAGGCAGGAAATTAAAATAATGGAACGGTAATTTGAGAGATTAGAATGGTTACCCTTTTTAGGAACAGGCTGAATGTAGGCAAACTTCCAGCAAGAAAGAAAGAAAGGTAAATGTTGAGAGACAGAGTTGTAAGAGCTTGACTAAGAGAGGTGGAAGCACAGAGGGACAGTTTCGGAAAACAATGGGAGGGACCCCATTAGATGCATAAGCTTTCTGAGGATTAAGGTCAGCGAGGGCATGAAAAACATCATTGCAAAGGATCTTACTAGTAGTTAGAGGGTGGAGGAGAGGGAGGAACATACCCTGAATCATCGAAGGTTGAGTATTTAGCAAAGGTTAGAATTGAGAGTTCAACTTTAGAAATAGATGAAATGCCACAGGTGTCATCAGATTGAAATAAATGAAGGAACAACGATGAAGCATAATTATTGGAGATGTTTTTGGTTAGGTGCCAGCAATTATAAGAGGAGTTAAATCTTGAAAGATTTTGATACTCTTTTATTGAAGATCAGACACTTGTTTAGGCCATGCTTTGTCCGGCTGGACAAAGCATGTGTTAACTTGTGTTTTACAGGAAATGAACCGTTCAGACCCGAATACTTTTATTTACTTTTTTTTTTATGTATATGTAAATATGCAGACTTTAACTATCAATATGATATATAATCAAAATTTGATATTGAAAAAATACTTTGGCTGTTTTTTTTTTTTCTTCTTTTATGCCAACCCTGTATACAGCAGAGATAAATTTAGCTTGAGAGTGACTCTGTAGTCGTAGCCAGATGGTGGAAGACTCATAAGATTCAAGACCGTAGGCACGAGAGCAGGTTAAGTCATAGCGCACATAGACACAACATCAAGCTTTGGATTGAAAATGATGATAGAGAAAGTTGGAGGGAAAAGGGGCTACTGTCATTTGTCTCAGACACCTGTGTTTCAGTGAGGAAAAGATGATGAAGTTTGATAGAGGAGAGGTGGTGTTGTACATACTGAGAATTATATCTAAGACCGCGAATGATGCAAAAGTTAATGAAGAAAAAGTTGTAGGGGGTGTCAAGACACTTAGGATCGATACCAGAAAACAAATCCGACCTGGCGACATTTTTGGTCCCATTCTGAGATGGGGACTCCGAGGCTGGTATAGGAATCGCCATGATAATTCTGAATTTTGAGTGAAGGGTGCTTGTAGTTTTGTGTGAAGGAAGAAAGCTGTCTTTAGAGACCAGGCTGTGACTACCCCTTTGTGTTGTGAGACACAAAGGGGAACTTTCAGTGAGGTCAAAGCTCGGTTTAATGGAGTTCACAGCACCCCCTGATCCAGTGATTTAGACCTCACTGGGAGAAGTTATCGTTTCCTGCTTCCTATGAAACAAAAATTTACGAAAAAAATCACAAGCCGTGTCACATATCAAAAACAATTCTAAATAATTTTATAAGTAAGCTGCGTAAAAATCTAAGGTGGAAAGTGGTGTTGGTTCATTAAAAGATACGCATGGCCATATTTCCATGGATCCAAAGGAAATAACAGACTTGATAACTTGGAGTGTTGTAGTGTCCCTTATAAAGAAAAGCTTATCTACTCACAGAAACTTTTTTTCTACCAAGACGCTGAAACCTTACCGAATTTAAGTGATATTAGTGTCCTCCTGAACGACATACAAAATGCATTAAAAAAAATAAGAAATAATACAGCATCAAGGCCAGACCAATTCCCGGCTATACTTCTAGAGAACTGTGCGAAAGAGCACAGCATTTCATTGTAAATTATTTAAAGAAATTCCCTGAATTTTTAAACTACTTTCAAACAACTGAAAATTGCCAATATTACTCAGATTTTCAAAGAAGGTTCTAAATCGGAGGTAAAAAATTACAGATCATTGACATTTCATACGGCTAATGTTAGAAGTTACTGGTAAAAGAAAATGTCATCACACCTTGAACAGAATGATAAACTAAACCCAGACCAATATGGCTTCCTAGCGGGTTCCTTATGCCTTACACAGTTAATTACATACTACGAAAAAAAATATAGCAGTGTTGGCGTAAAATAAGTAAAATGTAGACGTGATTTACGTAGATTTTGCAAAAGCCTATGATAAGACGGATCACTGAGTTATCCTATAAAAGATGCAACGAGGGAGAATTTCAGGGAAAATAGGAGTTTGGTTGCACTGCTTTCTCACAAACGGGGAACAACCACCGGCAGATGGTGGTGTCATGGCGCAGTCGGCCTCTGTGATCAGTGGAGGGCCACAAGGGTCAGTCCTCGTATCCTTGCTCTTTTTTATACATATACTAGATCTCTGCGTTATACTCGTGGGCAAGTGAAAAGTGTCAATCAATAACAATAAATTTGAGCATATGATGTACAGCATAAATATAAATAGTGACGCTGAAGATGTATACACAGCACACTATATATTTAACATTATCACCAAGGAACACGTAAAAGGCATTGGTGTTACTCTTACATATGATGGTAGTTTTACAACACATATAAACAACGTGACTAAAGCAGCACGAAACCTGGTTGGCTGGATCCTACTCACATTTAGAACACGTGACACCTTTCCTGTGCTGACGCTATACAAATCACGTTCTTGCCTTGTTGGAATTCTACTGTCAGCTGTGCAGTCCGTGGAAAGTGGGAAAGAAACAGTTACAGGAAGCGATTCAGCAATCATTCACCCGTAAAATATTGACCCTTGAACACCTGGATTACTGGGAAAATTTACAAACTCTTGAACTCTTCTCACTGGAAAGGCGTAAGAAAAGATATGTTCTACTATAAATATATAAAATTTTGAATGGCCACACAATCAACAACATTAACCTACGCACTACAATTCATCAACGACTGGGCCGATTCTGTCATGTAAGAAGGATCCACCCCAGAGCAACTACCAGAGTCAGAACACTGAAACACTCTAATTGCCTTTGTAATTAGAGGAGTGCTTTTCTTTAACGCATTACCGAAATACTTACGTGATTCAAACAACACGAGTCCGGAACAATGTAAAACCCAGCATGACAAGTTTCTCTGGACAAAACCAGACCAACCAAACTACCACACTCGTGCCACTAGTAACAGTATAATTGACCAGCTGGCATAAGTACCGGCAGACGGAATCTACTAGTGGCGGTGCATCAGTGTGGCCACTTCCGAAAACCTGCCTAAAACAACTTTCAACAGATTATTAATAATAATAATAATAATAATAATAATATTATTATTATTATTATTATTATTATTATTATTATTATCAATATTATTATTATTATTATTATCACACACACACACACACACACACACACACACACACACACACACACACACACACACACACACACACACACACATACACACAGTGACAATTTTCTCAATTTGAGTTTCCGCGTCAATAGTCTGGACCTATCAATATTACTCGCGCGCGCGCGTGCGTGCGTGTGTATGTGTGTGTGTGTGTGTGTGTGTGTGTGTGTGTGTGTGTGTGTGTGTGTGTGTGTGTGTTAGGAAAAAACACACTGTATTATATATTTTCATTTATATGAGTTTAGGGTTTAGTTAGCAAACATGTCATAATTAAGTAATTATGACCTAATAATTACATAATTACATAATTACCTAGCTAAACCTTGAAAATTATTGAATTTGATTATCTGTCAATGTATAGAAGGCACACATTTAATGATCCATTTTAATTAATTTTGGCACTTTAATTTGGGTAAACAAACAGGAAACAGGAAGTACAAACGTTGAAATAACGATACTTACAAAATTGTAGGAAGACAACCAAGGTATTTCCTGAAATAAATCAAATTTTTTTTCATGGAAAGAGAACATTATTTTTCTTACTTTTTATGATGAAGTTTTTTTCATGGAAAAAGAACATTATTTTTCTTACTTTTTATGATGAAGTATATCATAAAATATAGCAGATTATTTCTTATTGCAACATTATTATTTTTTTCTCTCATTTTTAGGTTAAGAAAAAATCTGAAGAAAATATTCATATTAAAATTGTTCTACGAGTTGAGCTAATTTCAAGGTACATATAAATATATATGTGCCTGACAAGTCAAAACGTTATATATATATATATATATATATATATATATATATATATATATATATATATATATATATATATATATATATATATATATATATATATATAGTCTGGGCCCTACTGAATCATAAAGTAACTAAATCGTATCTAACCTATCCCCGTAACTCGCCTACCCCCTGTCAGACCACCCAAGGCCTAACTTAATGGCATTATTTTTTTTTATTTACTTTATTTACTTTATTTATTTATTTATTATTTATTTATTTTTTTAATCTAGAAGTACACAAACATTTTCGTCTTTCTAGCATTTTTTCCCCGTGCACTATGGCTTAATCTTAATGGATCTTTACAAACACTGAAGCCATCGCCAGGCAATACTTTTGCCCTGGTTCTGTTTCCAAATCAGAGCTGTAAATAAAAAAAATAATCTAGCCTACAAAGGCATGAAGTGCAGTAGAGCGGCAAGGAGCGCTTTAGTCCGTATGGTTAGTGACATAACAGTGTAGGATGCAGCCTTCCCGACATGACGATTTAAATTCGATTGCCTTTTTTTTTTTTTTTCTAAACGCAGAGAATATTTGATATTTTAATGATTTCTAGCGTCTACTTTATCATCTGATGTAGTTTCTACACCACCTAAAACCAGTCCATTCTTTAGGGGCTCTACCTTTTCCACCGTTGAAGCTACCACATTGGGTTTTACTGGAACCCAGTCTTCAGGATCTGCGTACGCATGGATAGCATGCCAGATATACAATTTAATGCCTCATTTGCGCTTTGCTGTCACGGAGTGAGCATCTCCTCGGTGCTCTGATGATGAATTCGGTAGATGACATATTCAGCTCATGGTACCTTGGGACCAGTTGAATATTCAAATACATTATTTTCGTGTCCAATAATATTATTCTTACTTTTTTTTTTCTTTTTGTGATCTTGTTTGGATCAGCAAGTCCTCTTTTATTTTTCAGTGAACCATACTCGATAAAGGACGAATTCTCTTGTAAACATGTCAATTTGACTGGTTGGTACGGTAAGTATGTATATGGCAAAACCGCAGCCATTAAAATGAGGAAGAAAAAGGTGTTTAGTAGAAGTATTTATTGAAGTACAAGTACACTATCCATCTTATTACTCAATCGTATGCTTTTATGTTTACAAGCGAATTCGTCCTTTATCGAGTGTGGTCCAGAAGAAGACTTTATTGAGGCAACGAAAATAACACACACACAAAAAAAGTAATAATAATAGTATTGGACACGAAATAAATGTATACGAGTATTCAAACCGTCCAAAGAAACCATGAGCAGAATATATCATCTATGAAATTTTTCATCAGAGCAGCGAGATACTCACTCTATGACGACAGAGCGTAAATACAGCATCGAATCGTACATTTGGCATGCTTTTCACGCATGCGCAGACCCTGGGTAGCTGGATAGATCTCGAGTAAACCTACATCAGGACATATGAGTTTCGGAGAATGAGATCACCGATAGGCAAGCTAAAGAGGCAGCAACTCGGGTTGCTCCTTTCAGCCAACCTCCATTTCATGACTTGTACTCTAGAATTAAGGTGATAGTTCTTGCCAGTTGGCAGAAGAGGTGGGAGGCTTTAGTTGCAGCCAGTAAGATGGGGATGATCACATTTTTTGTTGTCCATAGACATATGTCGACGCTGTTCAGACAACGCTCAGAAACTGTACTGGCCCGTCTCCAGATGGGTCACTTGCGTCTCATAATTGGTTACCTTATGTACTGGAAAGCAAAACAATGTTTTGGTAAGTGCGTAGTTCCCCTTACAGTGCGACACTTTCTGGTACCGTGTCCCAGTCTGGTTAACCTGTGGGACCTCTTCCGTTGTCGCGGTGAAGATCTGACTTTCCGTATTTCACTGATACTTGCAGAGAGGGCTATTTCCCCGGGACATGAGGGCCCTATGTTTGTGGAGAATGCTGATCTTTTGGAGAAATTATAACTTCCTTTTTAAATATTATTAATTCATTAATTTTGACTAGTGTAATAGGCAGAAATTTAATTTTGCACCAAGAGAACCTAGAGGCAAAAGAGAAAGACACTCGTCTTCTTCATAAAGATACGATATGTGACATAAGTATGGGAGATGCGGATCATAACTAAGAACGTCTATAATAAGTTATGACTTGAGCGGAACAGCCTATAATAACCGTATGTTGTATGTAGTGCTTATTTAATTTCAGTTACTAAAAGACGAAAACAAAGGCTGCCGTTTATTACGAATTTATAGCTTCTAAACTATTTCCTTCATTTCTTATATATTTAGAGAAGAGATACAGTAGCTAAGATATTAATCCGATATATGAAATATGATAAATTTGATCACCTAGAAGCTCCTCGATGTAGGATAGCAGGATGATAGGACCCGCAAGACCGTCATTACTGCACAACTGCATTTTCCAAGTAACTTTTTCCCAGCAGCAAGATATCTAACTGATATGATCGCCTTCATTTTGATGGTGATTTAATTATTTTTTCCCTGTGTCACTCTATAAGGCTTCCCTCACTAGATCGGCGACGAAGAGAATACCTGCATGGTCTGAACAATACCTTCTGAGAGTTTATGCGTCACAAATTCATTCAATACATTCTTTTTGGGTAAATGATTCATTAGCTGGAGCTCCATGTTGTTGAGTGTCCATCTTGACAGTGAGAGCGCCTGTCATAAACCGCTAAGACAGGGTGGAGGGTGGATCCAGTCTTAGCATCCCGTACGGATTTATGACAGACGCACGCAGTTTATGGCAAGAATGCACCATTTCATCCTAGCTATGACACGTTTCATAGCTAAGATCCGCTGGGACCACTTCGTGAATAGGGAGATCGCTGTTTTGGACACATAACAAACAATGCCAGATATCGGCATCTGTCGGGCAGTGTCTTGGGCACATAACGAACAACCTTAGATATCTCGGTCAGTGGGATCGGTGTCTTGAGTACGAAGCGAATAACGCCAGATGTGGTGTTCTGGGTTAATGGGATCAGTAATCACTCAATTAAAATTAAATTGTGTCACTTCACTTTTCGCTGATTAATCTCATTTCCTTTTTATTGATATGCATTCTTAGTAATTTTTAATATGTTTTCACCATTCCGTAAACTTGCTTTTAATATGAATATTTTATCTTATCATCATAGGTGCTCTTAACCTTTTGAAGCGGCACGATATTGCGATATTTGCTACTGTACAGGCAGCCTCTGTGGCCACCGTGATAATCTTCAATATTTGTAGGACTTTAGAAGAGCATAAGCTCTTACATGGCAAGGAGTAAAGGAAACATGATATACATTATCATTACCTCATCTCTCCAGTATTATAAAAGATATTCCACTATCTCGGGTTGGAACAGAGTCTGGAAAATCTCGACTAATCTGCTACTTGTGGTGTCTGGCCGCTTTGAAACTGCTGGACTCTTCGCAGAGCACTTTGCTGAGGTGGCAAAGAAAGACATAACCTCACCTTTTTCAGACCATCAGAAGCGTTTGGAATCTCGTGCCATCGGCTTCACTTCCGGGAGTAAGCCTTATAACGTCCCCTTCTCGACCTCCAAGCTTCAGACAGCTGAAATACTGACATGATCATATGTCATACTCCTTTTTACATCATATACTGATGATGTGCTCTCCTTTCTACTAGATCTCTAAAATGAAATTTGGTATGTCTTCCATGGGATATTGTTGTGGTTACTCCCTTCTCAAAGCATGGAGAAGCCTAGTTGGCGAGAAACTACCGTCCCATTTTCTTGACCTTTTGCATTTGTAGCGCATCACAGAAGATAATACGTGAATGTTCAAATAATGTGCTTTTAGATAGAAGTAATCACTTATCACTGTTGCCGTTTCAGAAGCATGCATTATTGTCTTTGGAATCTTTTGTCTGTGAATCATTCTCCACCAACCAACATCATGTAAGTCTTTTTCGACATGGAGAAGGTATATGACACAGTTTGGCACTGCACCACTGTATGGAGTTTTCATGACCTTCGTTTCCTACTGCCATTCTTTATTCAGCAGTTTTATCAAATCACTTTTTGCGTTTACGCATTGGGGTGCTCTGTTGGAAGACCGTTCACTCAAATGATGCTGTGCCACAGGAGAATATTCTTAGCGTCGTTATTCGCTGTGGCTATTAACAGTGTTGCCAATTATCAGTGCTGCTTCTGACAGAGTCACCGGCTCACTATAATGATGACCTGTCAATATCGTTTCCCGCAGATGGATGCCAGTAATCGAGAGGAAGTTGAAACTGGACCTTAACAGGATTTACGAATGGATTGTGCCTCTTGGTTTGTGATTTTCACCTGCAAAAACTGTGGCTATGCATTTCTGCCGTCTTCTTGGTATTCACTCTGACCCAGACCTGCATTTTTTGTAGCCGTCGTATCTCATGTGCAGAGGAGACTAGATAACTGGATTTCATATGTCACTATCGGCTGTCTTAGATAGCACATCTCCGTTTTATTAAGATTGCTTGTATGAAGACTATAATTCTTATGAAAATTGCTGCTCGTACAAGCCGGATACACACATGTAAACTGCTCTTTTTTACACAGATAACTTATCCTTTCTAAATTAGAAAATGGATATAAGATTTACTCCTCTGCTACTGAAGTCCGCCTCCATATATTGATCTTTATTCAATATGCCTGTGTTGGCAACTGGAGCATTCCGGTCGTCCCTATAGCAAGTTTGCTGATAGATGCTGGCGTCCTCCCATCGGATTTATGCCGCCATACCGCCATACTTTGATGTTGAGATGCTGGCACCATGTTCAGCGTTTTTCAAAATCTGTACCCGAGTCAACATAAACTGTTTGGTTACAGAGTTGCGTCTGTCATAGCAGATTTGGATATTTCTTCTTTGTCAGGTTGCCCGCATTGAATGCCTAGAGTTAAGACTCCTATACATTCTGAGGCGGCCTTTCCGTCCGCCGGACAAAATAAGGAATGTGAAGGCCAAACTAAGTGTGTATGGGTCACTAAGGTGGTCTATTCAGTCCGCCTCTGAAGCTGCCTGACTGATTAGATTCCAACCAGGCTGGATCCGGACAGACAAGATCCTTTTCCGGCCTGTTTGAGTGTGTGTGGGCACTTCCGGCCTAGAAGAGTCAGTCTGTCTTTATGTAGCATCATGAAAACATGGCGGGTACAAATCAAGATGAAAAAGAAAAACGGTTTTGGACCGAATTCATTGATCTTCACTGGGATTACACAATTTTTATCCAAGGGCAACAACTATTGTTTTTTATTTGTTTATGCCTAGGAAACACGGAAAAACACTGACATTTATTCATAACTTTGCTTTTGTGGCCAGGATACTGATATTTGTGAAATTTACCTATTCGCATTGGGAGAAAGTAGCGAATTTGAACTATTGTTATTTATTCTAGGATTACACAATTGAGACAATAAAATGTTAGAAATGAGTAGTCTCCAGTAGATGAAAGTCAAGGATACGGATTTTGAGGGTTATCTTGCAACTCATCTTGCCTTAAATTTTCAACAAGGTCTCAACAACCTCCTCATAGCTTTCGGCTTTGTGATTCCCCAAAAAAGCCAAGAGCCGCTGTAACAAAGCTGTTCCACGCTACTTTTTACCGTCCTAGTGAATCTTTTTGGGAGATCTCCTTGCACTCCATGACCTTTTTTGTGGACCGATGAAGACACCGGCATCCACTTTTACCGCAGACAGCTTAGGGAAGAAATCTTGCAGATACTTGATAGCTACAGACTCTTTATTTGAAGAATAAGGCCCATTTTTAAGTGCAGTGGAAGAAACAGTACCTTTCTGGGGTCGAACAATGGCTTCCGTTTTACGTTGTTCTTCCCGAACTAAACTCGGTTCGTTGTGGCCAGTCCCTCTTGTGGTAGTGTGCCACAGTGTCCCTGCTGTCCCAAAGGCAAAGATAATAATGAAACTTGATAAAACCGACTTGATAATCCATCAAGAAGTCCATCATTTTCAAGTCTCTAATAATTTCCCAACCATAATCTTCATATTTCAAGGTATCTAGCAAGAAGTTGATATCATTATGTTCCTCTTTGAGCTGGACAGAGAGAGCGCGAGGAAAAGACAGATATGTGTTTCCGTTATAAAGCAGCACTACTTTACGGCTGTCGATGAAGAGGCGCCACACATTATATTTACAGGCGATTCCAATTGCCTCAAACACATCAGTCACATCGTGGCAAGAAAACAAAGCTCATCTTGACTAATAAAAAAGCTTAAAAATGCTTGTGACGCTTTCTCAGATCTGATATTTTAACATTTTCATCAAACAAATTCCATTGTTTGAGTCTCGAATTCGAAAGTTCGGCATTAAACTTTGTGAGAAGATAATCTCTGATCAGGTCATTGGCACCATTTTGCTTGGTGTAGTAAGGATTTCTCTCTTCAGTTGCGCCTTAAATTTGGATCAATGACCTCATCTTCTGAACAATTTTTTCTTTCTTTGGAGGAGTGGGTAGGGGGAACTCAGAGCAGTGTGGCACTGGCGCAAATGGATGACATAAGGTCTGGATATATGATAGCAGGTTAGTTTCAAAACGTCGTTGTTCAGATAAAAAAAAAAAAATAATAAAATAAATAAATAAATAAATAAAGGGAATGATTGTCGTTTTCTTTATTTTTTTAAATAAAAGCAATTAGGAAATAACATTTTCTGACCAAAGGCTAAAAAAAATACAATTTTTGTTACACGGTGTTATCCATGTCTTTGTAAAATAATAAAGAATATGATAAGCAAAAAATAAATAAATAAATAAATAATCATACATATTATGTACCAACTGGAAAATTAAAAGAAAAAGATCCCTCATCAAGAAGACAAACAGTGACAAAAATAATAATGATTTGAGAAACTCTTTCCTTAAAAGAAAGTAAAAAGTTTCCAAGATCAATGAAGTCACGTGGGTTTTGGTGCTTACTATCTTAATATAGCTTCTCGAGGCACCTTTTATACTATTTACTATTATTGTCACTATCCATAGGTATAAACGAACTTTCCATTTTGCATTTTTTCTCAATTTAATCGCTATCCTTGTTGTTAAGTAAGATAATGATAATATGCAGTTACCTTTGCTACATATTATATGATATTCATGAATGGTTTCGTAGGTGTTGGTACAGATGATGTGTATAAGTCCAATCTGTGGTACTTTGACCTTCTTTTGTTCCTGAAGGATAAAGAAACTCAAAGGACCTTATATTCAAATACTAAGGAGGTTTGTGAAACATAAAAACTTCTGAAATCCATTAACTGTAAATGTCATATTCAGTATAGACCTCTCTCTCTCTCTCTCTCTCTCTCTCTCTCTCTCTCTCTCTCTCTCTCTCTCTCTCTCTCTCTCTCTCTCTCGCTCGCTTGCTCGCAAATTCTAAGATGAGCGTATTACAGTATTTTCGTTTTGAAGTACTCAAGGAAACTCCCTCCCTCCCTCCTAATTACACAGCCTCTGTTGTGACTTCCCTCCTGACCTGTATCTTCGATTTCACAATACGCATCTCTTTTAGTTTTCGTAAGGTAATTGTGCAGAATACAGCAAGTCATGGCTGTCGAATGTACATGTTCCAATGTCATGATGAAGAATGCGGAACCGTGATGATATGACACCAAAAGCGTTTTTCACAATTCTCCTTACACGTGACAGTCAGTAGTTAAACACTTTCCTGGCATGGCATTCCTTTTGTGAGTAAGGTTTCATCAAATTTCCTGAGAGCAAAGTCCTCATATCCAACGAAGAGGAAAGAGAATGCATTTTGTGACTCTTCTGGTACAGCAGGTGGCGGGATGTGCAAGTCTTCATTGCAAAAATTTTGTGAGGGATACGGGCTACCAAATAAGGTGGGTGAAGACAGCTGTCCCCTGGGTTGGATATCGAGAGTGAAAAGAGAGGGAAAACTATCACATTTAATATCGCAGCACAAGAAAATGTCACAAGATGTAGTAATCCACGCTCCTCCCTGGCGTCAGACGCACTCAGCAACGGCAGGCCACGGGTTAAAGGGGAACGAGCAGGTAGACTCGTTCGCCTGCCAACACTTGATGTTGTCACGTAATGGAGCGAGGCGAAAGGCCGAGCACACGTGTTGCCTCCAGGAGGGCGAGGTCAGGGGCGTCACGGGTAACATGGAGGAAATGTAGCCAAGGAATGTTGTATGGCTAGGCACACATCTGGTCCACAGTCTATTCAACCAGTAAGGCTAGATTGTAGAGAAGAACAGCAGAATATTGGAACAGCAGAGTTGCTAACCGGGCTAAGGCCAGCAGCAGTTCCCAGGAGCAGGGTAGATTGGCTGGAGAGACCACGGTAGTCGTGAGAACGCAGTCGAGTAACAGCTGAGTCTGCCAACACTATCACGTAATACCCGTAGGTCGGGTTAGGTACGAACCCTCTGTGTTTCGGAAGCGTGTGAGGAGGAGGAGCGAAGCGAGTAACAGCTGTGAAAAGAGGGAGTGTGTTTAATAGTCTTTCCTTGACAGATTTTCATAAAAACGTCTTACTTGAAGCACTCCTCCATCTGAAATGCGTCTATTCACTCCAAAATTTCATAAAAGAAACTCATACTTGGTATTGACAATGGCCAATAGCACAAGACTATGAAAGCCATCGTAGTTGTAAACGTATGACTCAAAATTTAGTGGAGGTACAATATTCACGTGCTTACAATATATTGCATCTAGGCACTTACGAAAATTTCAAATGGTGTTGAAATCAGTAGCAATTTGTGTCCACTTGTCTTCATCAGATGGAAACTGAAAAGAAAAAAAAATGCACATACTACTTTCGAGACATTGCTAATTGTGTTCATGAGTTGTACGATTTTATGGTGTGTGTGTGTGTGTGTGTGTGTGTGTGTGTGTGTGTGTGTGTGTGTGTGTGTGTTTGTGTGTGTGTATGTGTGTGTGTGTGTGAGTGTGTGAGTGTGCTGTATTCGTGGCCTGTATTTGATTCTTGATTTCAATGTGTTCTCGTGTCATTCAGATAAAGAAAATTAGTTATCAGATGTCTTTTTTTATCATAAACTCTTTCATAACTATATTTAATTCTCACCTTCCTGTACTTATTTTGTAAGGCTCTTTTAATTGGATCATATGTTTCAGGTATGATTTGTCCTAGGTCTTGTAGATAAATAGATACTGAACATTTCAGGTCTTCTTAGGAAAGACCCGTGACCAAAAAAACAGACTAGCCACTAGCCTTTCATTTGTTGTAATACCCGTCCGCATGCGCGTCTTGCTTTTCATTGTGTGGACTTACTAAGGACAATAATTGCAAATACGTTTCCTCATTCACTCGTAGGATTTATTTATTTATTATTTATTTTTCCTGCAGCCAATTTTTAGCCCCACATTTTTCTGTCTTCTTTTCTTCTTCCTGTCTTTCATCAACACTGTAATGGCAGATTTAGCGAAAAAATTTATTTCTGTGTCGTCCATTGTAGAGGCCATATTGATACGCATGCTATGCCGCTCGTGCTTGAACTGAAGGCTTGCCTGAACAAACTAATATGTAGGGGTGGCTCCGGCCGTGCGTTCATACTACCTGAACGCATGGCCAGGCAGGCGGCCTGCGGGTGTATGGGGGGGCTTTAGATACTGGCAGCTTCTTTTAATGCAGACATGCAGCCATGTAGTTGATAAAAAAAATAAATAAATAAAATAAAAAAGAAATTTCTACTCACGTTAGTTATCTCTTTTCTCTGTTTTTTTTTTTTTTTAATATTTGTAGTGACTCGCAAAACACTCTCTGCCACAGGACATTGTATCTATTTTAATGCGCATACATTGTTTTCATTCATTCTTAGAGTGGCTCTGAACATTGAAACAGCAGGGTTACCAGAAAGAATTTTGCTGAGTCCCAGCCCAGGTGTGTGTCTTACTATTCCTATTCACCGCCGAACTTTGTCATTATACTTGCCCTTTAGATAAATTTTAATCTTTTCTCTGTCTTTTTTTTTTTTTTTAAATATTTGGAATGACTCACAAAACACTCTCTGCCACAGAATACTGTATTTATTTTAATGCGAATACATTGTTTTCATTCATCGTATAGTGGCTCTGAGGACTGAAACAGCAGGGCTACCAGACAGAATTCTGTTGAGTCCTAGCCCAGGTGGGTGTCTCATTCTGCGTCACTGGTTACTAGAGAGACTAGGAACGTCACTGTCTTTTTATCAGTAAAAAGGAACACTTCACGTTTAAGTCGAGAGTATGTTGAGGGTTCATGCGCACACTCTCAGTCACAGAGCCGAGTCCAACTAGAGGCAAGCCAACACTCTCGATGTAGCCCTCCGCCTCGCACTGCTCTTCACCTCACACGGCTCTCCACTTCACACTTTTCGTACCGGGAGATGCCGCATTCTAGCATGCAGCGGACGTTGACATAACAGCCGTCTTTGCATCAGCACCTCTTGACTGGGGTTAATGACTACTGTTTTGCTAATTAGCGATATTCATCAGTCTTCTACACTAAACGAACAAACTTCGAACGACTAAACGAACACAGCTTCCGTGATGTTTAACAAAGGGTCTCTTCCTACCTGTTCCAGTACTCAGCTTTTTATCACGCCAGCAGCAAGAACATTGTATTAAAGGTAGCGTTATATTTACAGGCTTAAACAAAAGTTTCACTCGTCAGTAAGTAAAATTTCTTTACATCCACAACAGCAAAATTCACTCGTTATGGGAACTGCAGTAACGTGGTGTATCCAAAATATTACAGCGAGCCAATGTAACTTCACTGCACTGTAGGATTGTGTTGTCTTGGTTACTGGAGTGCGTTAAGAATACGTCACTGACTTTTTATCGGTTAAACAGTGACACATTGTTTTCAGTTTGTTTTGAGTTTCGTGCACATACTCACGCAGCACCAAGTCCAACAGGAAACACGCCAGCCTCTCATTTGCCGCGCCCACTAACAGTTGCACGAACAGCACACTGTATACTGCATGCATCCGGAGACGCCCCGCTTAACATACAACGAACGAAGACACAATATGCATGTTTGTATTAACACCTCGTAATTAGGATGGTATGCTGGATGGCGACATTTCATCAGATGAAAAACAGGTAAGTTTCCTAAAGCAAATGAACAAAGGAAAATTTCTGTGATGTTTAACAAAATGTCTGTTCCTACCTATCCTTATCCTATCTATGGTTACATTCTTGTCCCTGCCTACGTATGGTTACAAGGGCTACATGTCGTTCGCTTTGTAAATGAGATACCAACTTAAAAGCAATTGAGGAAGACACATAACGAACAACGCTGGCTTCTCGGGCCTGGGTCAGTGGGGTCCGTGTCTTAAGGACATCATGAACAGCGCCAGATATCCCTGTATTAATATCCCTTCTCGGGCCTGGGTCAGTGGGGTCCGTGTCTTAAGGACATAATGAACAGTGCCAGATATTCTTGTGTTAATGCCGGTCAGTTAAGGGCCGTATTCCCTCACTTGTAATTAGTGGATTCAACTCCTGCCCCGCTTAAATTATTTATTTATTTATTTATTTATTTATTTATTTATTTATTTATTCATTTTTTTTATTATTTTGATCTTGAATTACATCTTATTTATGTTTTAATTTTACCTTTCATTTTAACATTATTGGTATTATTATGCCATGTAACCTTATTTGGTGTGGCGCCATGCAAGAATTTGTGTAATTATTTTACAACATATTTAAACATATTCGTATATTTATATATTTCCATAAATACATACATATGTATAAATAGATGGTTGCAAGATACAAAGATTACCTGAACTTCTTAAACTCTGGTTTTAGGAAGAAGACAAGATATTATTTTCCATCAGCAAAATTGACTTCAATCCATTTTCTTTGCCTGAATAATAATCTGATATAAACTTTTATTCTTGCTCTGGTGATGTCTGTGCTCTACCATTAAAATATCACATGGAACTCATCTTCTACGACAACAGCATCAGTTATTACGATTCCAATATTTTCTCCTGGTGCCACGATACGTACTGTAATTTATGTTATTGGCAATTTGTTACTTGTTTTGTTGTTTGTACGTAATTCATTTATCATAATGTGGTTTTTCATTGACAAGGTTATTATATACAGCTGTTAATTTCAATAAATAGCTTCAGCTGTTTATTGGATCGTATTCCATTGGTATTTTAATCTTAACTCAACTGGCTTTTTTTTTTATTATGTTTGAATTGTAAAGTCCTTTCTTAGCCACACACCAGTTATGCCACATTCATAAAATAAATTCCTTACATATAATAGCCATGGTGCGAAACATAAACCTAACATATCAACTTGTGAGAGACATTTATGCATAAAAAAAACTAAAATGAAATAAAAAGTAAAAATTCAGTTTCTTGATAATATATTAATCTTGAACAATAATTAGTAATTTTATATTTAATATTCATTTTTTGCAATAATGGGTTTCCCACAAACAAGTTTTTACTTCTTTGAACATGCAAAATATCCTTTAGATAATTATTTCTAGCGATTCTGTTTCGCTCATAGTATCGTAGCCCAATATCTCTGTTTCGTAGACAATTGTAGGCAATTGTAGGTTATATATTTCTTGTCGTAAATCAAATTTACGACATGTATCGATCAATGAGTTCATCGCTTTCTTTTAGTTTAACTCCATTTCATGAAACCTGGTATTACAATAATAAAAGACTATAACTAAGTAGTTGTATTAAATAACAAAATTTTTATTTTCCCCACCGAATTTGAGTTCACATACACTGGTTCCTAGTTTATTTCTACTAAAGATAAAAACTTTAGTTTTACCGCAGTTTACTTATTTATCTATTTATTTATTTTTTTTTTTCAGTCGCTACAGCATCTTTACAAAGCTAACAAAACTTTTCCGGTACCACACATCATAATGGTATTCTCACTTAATAATTTCAGATACCACAGATGTCCCCAGCTCTTCTGGTATCGATCTTAAATGTCTTGACACCCCCCTCAACTTTTTCTTCATTATCTTCCGCAACACTCGCGATCTTAGATCTAATTTTTAATCTGAGGGCACTTCTCCTCTATTAAAACTTATCTTCTTTTCCTCACCGAAACACAGGTGTCTGAGCCAACTCTATCTGTTCCCTCCTACATTATCCTCATTTTCGATCCAAAGATGGATGTTGCGTCTATGTGCGCAACGACTTAACCTGCTCTCGTGACCACGTACTTGAATTTTGCGAGTTTTCCACCATCCGGCTACGACCACAAAGTCACTCAATAACTAAATGTACTTGTGCTGCATACCTCTAACCTAACTCCTCTGACTATAAGATATTGTTTAACTACTTAACTTTCAAAGTACAGCATATAATGACATTCTCCCCTTTTGCGAAGATCTCCATTCTTGAATATTTCAAGGTTCATCACCAGCTTTGGCTTTCATCTTCCTTCACTTACCATCCTTGCTAAACTAGCCTTGACTTCTGCAACACCCTTCTTGTATTCCTGACCGTCTTGGAGAAACATCCAACATTTTCAAACTTTTTCTTAAACGTCTAACACTTCTGCTTATGCTGTTACTTTATCTTCTCTGTTGTGTTCCTCCAATCACAATCTCATATCTGTATCTTGTCCTATCCTTCCAATCCTTACTCAGGATCCCCAAAAGTGGAGTTTCCTCTGGAGTTTTGCCTCTGCTAATTGGGGGGGACCTGAGCAGGTGATAGTGACAGTGTCTAGCATGGAGGCGTACATTCCCCACTCTTTCTCTCGACCTAAACCTTCCAAACCTTGGTTCAACACAGCCCTTTCTCGTGCTATACATGTTAGAGAGGTGGCCCATAAAGAGCACTTGTGCCTTCCATCACCTCAATCTCATGCAGTTTATATTTCTGCCCGGAATCATGCTAAGTCTGTTTTCCAACTAGGCAAAACCTCCTTCATCAAAAGAAAGTGTCAGAATCTTCCAAGATTTAACACCCCTCGTGACTTTTGGCACCTATCCAAAATCATCTCCAATAACTTTGCTTCTTCATTTTTCCCTCCTTTATTTCAACCTGATAGCATCACTGCCATCTCATCGATTTTTAAATCTGAACTTTTTGCTCAAACCTTTGCGAAAAACTCTACTTGGAAGAATCAAGGCCTGTTCCTTCCACTCCTCCACCCTTTGACTACTTTATGCTACCCATTAAAATCCTTCGTAATGATGTTTTCCATGCCCATGCTGCCCTAAACCCTCAGAAGTCTTATGGACATGATGGAGTCCTTCCTATTGCTCTCCAAAAATGTGCCTCTGTGCTTGCACCTTGCCTAATCAGTATTCCCAATCATTTATCCCTTTCTCTGGTCAACTCTGGAACTCCCTGCCTGCTTCTGTATTTCCACCTTCCTACGACTTGAATTCATTCAAGAGGGAGGTTTCAAGACACTTATCCACCAATTTTTGACCACTGCTTTGACCCTTTTATGGGACTGGCATTTCAGTGGGCATTTTTTTATTAGATTTTTGTTGCCCTTGGCCAGTATCCTTCCTACATAAAAAAAAAAAAAACGCTGTCAAATTTGCTTGCATTCAGCCTGCTTTTAAAATGGGTGATCGTTTAAATTTTCTGCCCCTCTCGTTTTAATCTTCTACCCCTCTAAAGCTTTTCAACCTATCTTGAGCAGGAAGATTCTTAAACATATATCACTTCATAACCTTCTATCTAATCACCAGTATGGGATCCGTCAAGGCTGCTCTATTGTTGATCTTTTTGGCCTTCCTAACAGAATCTTTGTCATCCTCTTTTAGAGACTTTGGTGAAACTTTTGCTATTGCCGTAAATGTATCAATAGCTTTCAACAGAATTTGGCAAAAAGCTTTGATTTCCAAACTATCCTCCTACGTCTTCTATTCTTCTCTCTCTAACTTCATTTCAAATTTCCTTTCCAATTGTTTTATTGCTGCTTTTTTTTTTATGCAGAAGGGACACTAGCCAAGGGTAACAAAAATCCAATATAAAAAAAAGCCCACTGAGATGGAAGTCCAAGAAGGGGTCTAAAGCGGTAGTCAAAAATTAAAGGATAAGTGTCTGGAAACCTCCCTCTTGAAGGAATTCAAGTCATAAGAAGGTGTAAATACAGAAGCAGGCAGGGAGTTCCAGAGTTTACCAGAGAAAGGGATGAATGATTGAGAATACTGGTTAACTCTTGCATTAGAGAGGTGGACAGAAGGGATGAGAGAAAAAAGAAAGTCTCGTGCAGCGAGGTCGTGGGAGCAGGGGAGACATGCTGTTAGTGAGATCAAAAGAGCAGTTAGCATGAAAATAGCGGTAGAAGACAGCTAGAGATGCAACACTGCGGCAATGAGAGAGAGACCGAAGACAGTCAATTAGAGGAGAGGAGTTGATGAGACGAAAAACTTTCGATTCCACCCTGTCTACAAGAGCGGTATGAGTGGAACACCTCCAGACATGTGAAGCATACTCCATACATGGACGGAGTTAGCAGCTGAAAAAGGGGGGGGGGGTAAAACTGGCAGAGACGTCTCAGAACGCTTCACTTCATAGAAGTTGTTTCAGCTAGAGATGAGATGTGTTCCAGAGAGATGCGAGGTGTTTCCACTTCAGATTATAAGTATAGGACAGACCGAGGATGTTCAGTGCAAAAGAGGGGGCAGTTGAGTGTCATTGAACAAGAGGGGATTGTTGTCTGGATGGTTGTGTCGTGTTGATAGATGGAGGGATTGAGTTTTTGAGGCATTGAACAATACCAAGTTTGCTCTGTCCCAATCAGAAATTTTAAAAAGATAAGAAGTCAGCCGTTCTGTGGCTTCCCAGCCTGAAATGTTTACTTCCTGAAGGGTTGGGCTTCTAAGAAAAGACGTGGAGAATTGCAGGGTGGTATCATCAGCGTAGCAGTGGATAGGACAAGAAGTTTGGTTTAGAAGTTTATTGATGAATAATAAGAAGAGAGTAGGTGACAGGACAGAACCCTGAGGAACACCACTGTTAATAGATTTAGGAGAAGAACAGTGACCGTCTACCACAACAGCAATAGAACGGTCAGAAAGGAAACTTGAGATGAAGATAAAGAGAGAAGGATAGAAACCGTAAGAGGGCACTTTGGATATCAAAGCTTTGTGCCAGACTCTATCAAAAGCTTTTGATATATCCAAGGCAACAGCAAAAGTCTCACCAAAATTTAAAAATAGGGTAACCAAGACTCAGTAAGGAAAGCCAGAAGATCAACAGCAGAGCGGCCTTGATGGAACCCATAATGGCGATCAGATAGAAAGTTGTGAAGTGATAGATGTTTAAGAATCTTCCTGTTCAGGACAGATTAAAAAAACTTTAGATAGGTAGGAAATTAAAGCAATAGGAACTTCTTAGGAACAGGCTGAATGTAGGCAAACTTTCAGCAAGAAGGAAAGAAGGCAAGGTGCAAGCACGGAGGCACAGTTTCGGAGAACAATAGGAGGGACTCCATCAGGTCCATAAGCCTTCCGTGGGTTTAGGCCAGCGAGGGTATTGAAAACATCTTTGCGAAGAATTTTAATAGGTAACATTAAATAGTCAGAGGGTGGTGGGAGAGGGAGGAAAAAGCCCAGAATCGTCCAAGGTAGAGTTTTTAGCAAAGGTTTGAGCTTTAGAAATAGATGTGAAAGCAGTGTTACCATCTGGTTGAAATAAAGGAGAAAAGAAGAAGAAGCAAAGTTATTGGAGATATTTTTGGTTAGATGCCACAAGTCACGAGGGGGGAAAGATTTTGATACTTTCTCTTAATGAAGGAATTTTTGGCTAGTTGGAGAACAGACTTGGCATGATTCAGGACATAAATTTTAAGTGCATGAGATTCTGGTGATGGAAGGCTTAAGTACTTTTCGTGGGCCACCTTTCCATCATGTATAGCACGAGAACAAGCTGTGTTAAACCAAGGTTTGGAAGATTTAGGCCGAGAAAAAGAGTGAGGAGTGTACGCCTCCATGCCAGACACTATCACCTCTGTTATGCTCTCGGCACACAAAGACGGGTTCCTGACAAGGAAGCAGTAGTCATTCCAAGGAAAATCACCTCCTCAGGTCCCCCCAACTAGCAGAGGCAAAACGCCGGAGGCACATTTGCTTAGGGGGATCCTGAGGAGGGATTGGAGCGATAGGACAATATACAGATTTTGATCGGAGGACCCCAACGGAGAAGAGAGGGTGACCGCATAAGCAAAAGGATCAGAGGTCAAGAAAAGGTCAAGAATGTTGAGCGCATCTCCAAGACGGTCAGGAATACGAGTAGGGTGTTGCACCAATTGCTCTAGGTCATGGAGGATAGCAAAGTTGAAGGCTAGTTCACGTGGATGGTCAGTGAAGGGAGAGGAAAGCCAAAGCTGGTGGTGAACATTAAAGTCTCCATAAAGAATGGAGATCTCTGCAAAAGGGAAGAGAGTCAGGATGTGCTCCACTTTTTAAGTTAAGTAGTCAAGGTTGTGATAGATGGTCACTGTTCTCTTAATTCTATTAACAGCGGTGTTCCTCAGGGTTATGTCCTGTCACCCACTTTCTTCCTTTTATTTTTTCGATGATTTTGCATTCCAAACTTCTTGTCCCATTAACTCTTACACTGATGATACCAATATGCACTTTTCCACGTCTTTTCGTCGACGTGCAACCCTTCAGGAAGTAAACAATTCACGCACGAAAACCACAAAACTCATGACTTTGGATCTCTATAAAATTTGTGATTTGGGTAGAGCAAATTAGTATTGTTCACTGTCTCAAAACTCATTTCTTCTGTCTATAAACTCAACAAAAATTTCCTGACAACTACTCCCTCTTCTTCAGTGACGCTCAACTGTCTCCCTCTTCTACAAAAAATATTTTCAGTTTCTCCTTTAATTATAAATAAAAGATAAACCGAAAATGTAAAGTTTCTAGTTTAGATTATACATGTAATCTAGACTGGAAACCTCACATCTCAGGTTTAGCTAAAATAACAGCTTCTATTAAGTTAGGCGTTCTGAGTCATCTCCTGAAATTTTTCTCACTCCCTCCCACTAGCTAACTCTGTACAGAGGCCTTATCTGCCTGTGTATGGAGTATGCTTCACATAAATGGGGTGGTTCCATTCATCCTCTGTTTTAGACAGGGTGGAGTCATAAGCGTTTCGTCTTAACACCTCTCCTCAGACTGACTGTCTTGTTTCCTATCACCGTAATGTTGAATCTCTTGCTATATTCTACAGCAATTTTCAGGCTCACTGCCCTTCTGATCCTACTAACTCCATGCCTCACCTCCTCCCACAGCCTCGCTTCACAGGCTTTTTTTTTCTCTTATTCCTATTCTGTCCAACTTTCTAATGCAAGAGTTAACCAGTATTCTCAATCGTTTATCTTTCTTAGCTTTTTCTTGTTAACTCTGGAACTCCATGCCTGTTTCTTGATTACTTCCATCCTATAACTTGGACTCTTTCACGAGGGAGGTTTCAAGGCACTTATTCTTCAATTTTCGATCTCTTGACATCTTTTTGGTATTGGTACCTCAGTGTTTTCTCTCTCTCTCTCTCTCTCTCTCTCTCTCTCTCTCTCTCTCTCTCTCTCTCTCTCTCTCTCTCTCTCTCTCTCTCTCTCTCTCTCTCTCTCTCTCTCTCTCTCTTTTGTTTCCCTTGGCCGGTGACCCTATTCAGTAAAAAAAAATAAAAAAAGAGTTCACAAGTCATCATTATAGTGTAAGTAAAGAAAAAACAATTCAGTAACCCATGGTTCAATAATATGCAAAAAAAGTGAATAGATTTCCATCTCGTCTAACCGATACATTACACAAAAAGCGCTAGAGATCTATTAATTTAACACAATATCACATGGTATAATACATGCTCCTGAATAGTTGTTTTTGTTGAGAGAGAGAGAGAGAGAGAGAGAGAGAGAGAGAGAGAGAGAGAGAGAGAGAGAGAGAGAGAGAGAGAGAGATAATATTATACATTTAATTAGTTTCAGAAAGAAAATTATGGAATGCCATCGATTGCATCAAACTACCAACTTGTTTGATCGATCCAAGTTCGTTTGTATGTGGGTTGGAGGAATGTTAGCTCGCGCAATTGCTCAAGAAACTGGGGCCAGCGTTACCACAATATGTCGATGGATCAGGAGGTGGAGGAAAGAGGGTCACATAAACACCAAACCCCGTAGAGGAAGACCACGAAAAAATAAAATGTATATAATGAAATACTTGGGTGACCATATTATACCAACTTCTCAAGCAGTTTCCAATGTTTTCTCAAAAAAAAAAAAAAACATATCTTTCTCCATGTATCTGTTTATCTCCCTTAGCTGAACTTTTATATCAACAAAATATAAATAGCGACATTCTTCATTTCCCATACATTAACAACTATATAAAAAGTGTTGAAGCCTACGACGCCATGTTCTATCCAGAAGCTGACCAATAAATCAATGACAGTTTCCTAAAATAAATATTTGAAATTAGGTAAAGTATATGTATACAACATAGAAAAGCTTTATTTTTTTTTTTTTTTATGTTTTTCATATCAAATATCACTGAATCCTTTTCAAATAGTAACATCAACTGGTTATGATTATCATCCAATTTATGTGTTGTATTTTGCCACAGAGCCAGACGCTAACCATCGTTCATTTACCTATGCATATTGTGAAATGTGCTTACTTAAGAAAAATAAATGGTAACGAAAGTTTTGTTGTTTTGAGTCTACTTACATTGGTTTATGCGTAGATGCACATGAGAGAGAGAGAGAGAGAGAGAGAGAGAGAGAGAGAGAGAGAGAGAGAGAGAGAGAGAGAGAGAGAGAGAGAGAGACATAAGAACATAATAATAAAAAAAAACAAAATAATAAGGGAAGCTGCAATAAGCCATCAAACATATACATGGCAGTCCCTGTATGAAATATACTTACCTATCTCCACCTATCATCCCCAGTCATAAATCTGTTTAATCTTCTCTTAAAGCTTCCTAATGGCTTGATCGATGAGTCCGTTCCATTCATCTACCACTCTATTTGAGAACAAATTCCTTCTTATCTCTTTTATTTTATTTATTTATTTATTTATTTTCAAGATTGAATCCGTTATTTCTTGTTATATCCTGGTTATTGAACATAAGGATTTTGCTCATGCTCCTCTTGTTATAACCCTTATACCATTTAAAGGTTTCTCTCAGGCCCCATCTTAACCTACGTAAGGAATACCCCTCCTCTCCTGTATCCTTTTAGTCATTTTCGTTTGTACTGATTCAAGTAGACTTTGATATTACTTCGGGACTTGTACTTCTAACACTCCTAACAATTAATCCTAATACCCTATTTGTACTATTTCTGGCCTCTATGCATTGCTTTCTTAGACGGGGTTCAGATCTAACTATAACTCCTAAATCTTTTTTCGTACCCTAAACTTACTAGAGCTCCGTTGTTTATTGTGCACCAACTGTGTAGGTTTCCTGAACAGTTGGTACATTGTTACATTGCATTTATTGATATTAAACTGCATTTGCCATCTGCCTGTCCATTCGTTCTTCCTATCCAAATCTGCCTCAAAGGGGATGGCAACCAATTCTGACCTACCTATCTTCGTGTCATTTTCAAATTTACTAACATCACTACTATCCACTATCCAAGTCATTGATATATATTACAAACAACAATGGTCCTAATACTGATCCCTGTGGCACCCCACTAATTACTTGACCCCACTGGCATTTAGAGTCATTTATTACAACTTTCTGTCGCCTGTCGCTTAGCCACGACTTTATCCAGTCTAACGTCTTCACATATAGGTCATGTAATTAGTGGCGTGCCACAAGGATCAGTATCAGGGCCATTGTTATAGATATATATATATATATATATATATATATATATATATATATATATATATATATATATATATATATATATATATATATATATATATATATATATATATATATATATATATATATATATATATATATATATATATATCAATGACTTGGATAGTGGAATTAATAGTGATGTTAGTAAATTTGTGGATGACACAGATAGGTAGATTAATTAGGGCAGAATCGGATGCCATCGCCTTGCAGGCAGATTTAGATAGGATGAATGAATGGACGGATAGATGGCAAATGCAATTTAATATCAATAATTGCAAAGTACTTAGCGTAGGTAGAGGAAACCCACACAGTATGTACACATTAAACAACCAAACTCTGTTATGTACAGGGTACAAGAAATATTTTGGAGTTATAGTTAGCTCTGAACTCCGTCTAGGAAAACAATGCATAGAGGCCAGAAACAAGGCAACTGGGATTCATTTTTAGAAGTGTTAAAAGTAGAAGGCCGAAAGTAATATTAAAGTTAAACTTGGCGCTGGTCAGACCTCATCTAGACTACGCGGTGCAGTTCTGGTCCCCACATTACAGGAAAGATATAGGTCTATTAGAATCAGTACAGAGGAGAATGACTAAAAGGATACAGGGGATGAGGAGTATTCCTTACGAGGCGAGACTGAAGTTGTTGAATTTACATTCTTTAGAGAGACGTAGGTTAAGAGGGGACCTGGTAGAAGTCTTTAAGTGGTATAAGGGTTATAACAAAGGGGATGTAAGCAAAATTCTTAGGATCAGCAACCAGGCTAGAACAAGAAATAACATATTCAAGCTTAAAAATTTAGGTTTAGGAAGGAGATAGGATAAAGTTGCTTCACAAATAGAGTGGTAGATGAGTGGATTGAACTCAGTAATCATGTTGTTAGTGCTAGGACATTAGAAAGCTTTAAGAAAAGATTAGACAAATTTATGGATGGGGATAATAGATGGAAATAGGTATGTATATTTCATACAGGTACTTCCACTTGTAAGCCTGGTCGCTTCTTGCAGCTTCCCTTATTTCTTATGTTCTTATCTATCCCGTGCTCCCTAACCTTTCTCAGGAGTCTCTGATAAGATACCTTGTCAAACGCTTTACTGAAGTCCAGATATAGGATGTCATATCTATTACCATTATCTGCCGCGTCGTAAACTTTACTGTAAAAAACGTATCAAGTTTGTCAGGCAAGACTTCCCCCTTCGTGAAGCATACTGCGACTGATTTATCAAATTATGTTTGGCTAAATACTCCTTAATGTTCTTCGCTATTACTGACTCCATTATTTTGCCTTCAACAGAAGTTAAGCTTGACAGGTCTATAATTAGACGTTAAAGTCTATTTATCAAGTTAAAGTCTTCTTTCTTAAATATGGGTATTACATTAGCCTGCCTCCACATAATCGGTACCTCACTTGAGTTAAGTGACCTCCTAAAGACAGAAACTAACGGTTCACTAATAACCTCTTTGCATTCTTAAATACTTTTGGATATATATCATATGGTCCTGGTGTCTTGAACTTTTCCAGTCTATCTATATCCTGTTCCACTATATCATTAGTAATAAAAGTTTTTAACAGCTTCACTCCTTTCTGTTCTAAACTTCTGCTCACTTTTCAGCATTTCCTGCATGCTTTTCTGGGTGAAGACAGTTAAAAAATACTCGTACAGTATTTTACGAATGTTCTCCTTAGAGCTAACCGGCTCCCCATCTTCTGCCTTTAATGAACCTATTATTTTTTTTTATATTATTCGTCCTAAATACCTGATAAAATCACATGGGGTCCGTCTTCACCTGGTTGGCTACCTTTAATTCATAACTGCTCTAAGTTTTCCTCATGAACTTCCTGACTGCTCTAATTCATTATATTCTGGCCTTAACACTTCTTCCCCTGTCTTAAGTCTCTTATATATACTTCTCTTCAGCCCAATGTAGTGTTTTAACATAATAATCATCCATTTAGGATCATTATTCTGTGATCTTATTGCTCTATAAGGGATGTTTGCTAACTGTCCGGTATGTAATTTATCAACGAAATATTTACACAACTCATCTATACCTACATACTCTTACTTTTTTTTTTTTTATTTCGACCCCCTCCATCCTCTCCATTCCATCTTCTACTCATCTCGACCTCACCTCGTCCATCCCAGCATGACCTACCTCCGACATACTCACACATATCTCCCGCTCTCTCACTCCTCCGACTCTTCCGGACACTTCTCCCTTCCTAAGAGAGAGAGAGAGAGAGAGAGAGAGAGAGAGAGAGAGAGAGAGAGAGAGAGAGAGAGAGAGAGAGAGAGAGACAGAAAGACAGAGAGAGAGAGAGACAGAGAGAGAGAGAGAGAGAGAGAGAGAGAGAGAGAGACAGAGAGAGAGAGACAGAGACAGAGAGAGAGAGAGAGAGAGAGAGAGAGAGAGAGAGAGAGAGAGAGAGAGAGAGAGAGAGAGAGAGAGAGAGAGAGACCTACCGACATTTTACCACAGATGCGCTGCCAAAATTTTTTTTTAATTCACACACACACACACACACACACACACACACACACACACAAACACACAGATATTTTATATATTTTATTTTCTATTAGATGACTTACACTTACATATAATGAGGATAATATGCATATTTACAATTACAAGTCAAGGTCCATTGACCCTAAGCTTCTTTATGGGTCTGTGGCTTTTATATTTAATGAATCGTCACAAGCGGACGGGTATTTTACCAGCAGCTTATCCATAATAATAGATACGTTGATCTAATATATATATATATATATATATATATATATATATATATATATATATATATATATATATATATATATATATATATATATATATATATATATATATATATATATTTATTTATTTATTATATATTTATATATATATATATATATATATATATATATATATATATATATATATATATATATATATATATATATATATATATATATATATATATATATATATATATATATATTTTTTTTTTTTTATTTATTATATATATATATATATATATATATATATATATATATATATATATATATATATATATATATATATATATATATATATATATATATATATATATATATGTATTTAAGCTTCAAAAGTTAAAGGCTATTTAGCAGATGGTTTCTGTACTTTGTTTCAATGTTTAATCGAGGTCTTTATAGCCAGAGTGATAAATGGCTTTCTAGTGTTTTTATTTATGTATTTATTTATTTTTCTTATTAGTTGTGTGTGAGAGAGAGAGAGAGAGAGAGAGAGAGAGAGAGAGAGAGAGAGAGAGAGAGAGAGAGAGAGAGAGAGAGAGAGAGAGAGAGAGAGAGTTTGATAAATTTATTGCGCAAAAGGCAGGCGTCAGACTATACATACGATCAAAAACAGAAGTTTACAGAAGAATAATAGGAGTCGAACAATAAGAACAATAATAACAATAACAAGAACAATAACAAGAACAATAACAATAACCAAAACAAGACTAGTTAGAATAGTAACAACAGAAAATAAAAAAATATAAATAAATAAAAAAAAAGAAAATAATAATAATAATAATAATAATAATAATAATAATAATAATAATAATAATAATAGTAATAACAATATGAAAAATCAATCAATAAAGAAAGAAAATTATATAAAGAAAATAAATATAATAAACAAGGAAATTTAAACAATGACATAGATAAAGATATAAAGAAAACAAAAAAATAAATAAACATAATAAAATAAAATAAGAATTAATAAAAAAATAAACAACAAAATAAAAGATTAGTACAACAGTGGAAAACTAGGAATGCTAAAGGCAAAGGGTAACAAAAATATTTGAGGGCTGGTAAAATGAAAGACAGTGATTGCTAACAGCAGCCAAACTGTGGGTGTTGGGTTAACATGAAGTCTAGATGGTCGCCTTGCAGCAGGTGTTGGCACACGGCGAGGAGAGGCTGTTCGCGCGGGAGCAGGTGTCTCACAGCAGGACAGTCCAGGCAGTAGTGGCGCAAGTGATTCGAGTTGAGAGAGTGGCACAGGGGACAGGAGGTGTAGTGAGGCTCGTCTCTTAAGCCAGCCACCTGCCACAGACTGCGGTAGCCGAGCCGCAGCCGCGCCGACACCACATTATGCCTCCTCACCCATAGCCCCCGACGTCGATACCTGAAGCGATGGTGACGAAAGGCATCATAGTGCTGAATAGTAACGTTGGCCGCCCTCTGGTTGGCAGTCCTGTCGGCCTAGAGAGTAGGGAGGCTGCTCGGATCCTGGTCCTGAGGCACCGGAGGGAGGGGGCAGGACCAGCGTCGCAGGCAGGCAGGCCACAAGCAGCTTGAGCCAGGCGATCCACTGTGTCGAGACATGGGAGGGGATCCAAAGAAACCTAATGACCAACAATCGGTCATGAGCCAAGGCCAGGGCCGTCAGGATCCTGTTAACCAGATGGCGACAGACTGGGTTTGGCGAAGAAAGGGCATGAAGGGCTGCCTGGGAGTCGCAAATGACAACACCGTTGAGGCATCTTTCACAGAGGAGACTCGCAGCATCTAGGAAGCTGTGCAACTCACAAAAGGTGGAGCTGGACTGAGCCGGCAGCCGACACCCAACCCAGCCCTCTAATGGAGGTGCCGCGTCAGGAGAAAAGACTGCACACCCTGCTGTGCCGTCTGCCTGCACGGACCCATCCGTGTAGAGGTGGCGTGGCGTGACGATGGTAGCCGAGACCGATGCTATGGCGTCCAGGGCTAGTTGTTTCTGCAGGACGGGAGGGTGAGCCTTGTAGGTGGGAGTGAAGTGGACCATTGGGAGTGGCAGCATCCAGAGTGGAGGTGGAGGGAAAATGTCAGCCATAGGAACAGTGATGTCCAAACGTTGCAGTTGAGAGCAGACAGTTTTCATGAGAGCACGGCCACTGGGCTGCAGCCGAGGCAGGCGGGGATGAGGCTGAAGGAAGGTCCTGATGACTTGCGAATAGTGACAGGAGAGATGGGGGAAAATGGAAGCACTTGACGGTGAAATAGGTGACATTTGCATGGATTCTTTCAATTAGTGGCGAGAGGTCAAGCTCATGCAGCATGTTGACTATCCTGGTGGACATGGGACAGCCTAAGATGAGTCTCATGACTGTGTTCTGGAATTTTTCCAGAGGCTCCAGTGTAGATTTGGGCAGCTGTACAAGCGCAGGGGAGAGATAGTCAACAACTGATCTAATGTAGGCCGTGTAAATCGTCCTGGCCACGAGGATGGAGACACCAGTAGCATTATTAAGGAGCCACCGAAGAGGACTCAGGCGTAACTGCAGCCGAGTCAGGAGATCACGAACCACAGGATGAACTCGCTGACGCTCGCTAATTCTCACAGGCGCACCAAGGGATGCACACAGGGATGACACTGTGCCCCACGGTAAAGGCTGGGAGGGATCTCGGGTTCCGAAGAGTAAAAATACGGGTTTTTTTTTTTTTTTTCTGGGGAAATGATGAGGCCACACAAAGAGGACGAGATAGAGAACGAGTGGAGGAAATGCTGTAAGACTGCTGGTGTGTGCGCGTGGATGCAAATGTCATCTGCATAACAGGTGACTGTGATGCCAGGGACGTCAGGAAGTAAGGAAAGCATACGGTGCATCAAGATATTAAAAAGGAATGGGCTAAGAACGCCACCTTGATGAGTACCAAGCTCGAACTTCTGAACTGTACTGCTCGCACCCTTAAACAAAACACGGGAGGTTCTGTTACGTAGGTGTTCCCGCACCCACCCCAGGAAGTTGCCCGTAACTCCGAACTCCACGAGCTGGTCGAGAATGACCTCCTTGTTGGTGACATCGAAGGCGCTCTTCAGGTCTATGAAAGCGACAACACTAGTTGGGGTGAGGCGAGCGTACAACTCCACGAGGCAATGGTGCGTACTACGTTGGGGAAGGAAGCCGTAGAGTCTGGGAGATAACTTGCTCTCAAGCCGAAACAGCAGCCGATTGAGGAGGACGCGCTCCATCACCTTACTAAAGCAGGATGTAAGTGATATAGGCCTGAACTTGTCCGTGCCGGGCTTTGGAATCGGTATGATGATACTGGAGGTCCAGGTGCGCGGCACACATCTCTGTCGAAAACAAACGTTGTACAGCCGGAGAAGAGGATTGCCAGAAACTTTCTGAAGGAGCCTGAGAACAGAGTAGGTGATGCCGTCTTTCCCTGGGGCTGATGCCTTGCCCCGAGAGAGGGCACGACTAAGTTCACTTTCAGTGATGAGCCTGTCATCCTCTTCGTCTGGTTGCAGCAAAGCACCCATCAGACGAAGGGTGCGGAGAGTGTCATTAGAGTCGAGAGCATCACGAATGTGGTGGGGAAGGTTTTGTGCACGTGACTGCTCACACCAGCCATTAAGAAGATCTTGAGCGTACTGAGCTGGACTATGATGAAGAGCGCTGGATTTCTTCCTCCTCACAACTGTATTAATGAGATGCCACATGGAGCTCACACTTGTCCGGTGGTTGATGCTGTTGGTAAACTGGCGCCAAGACTCGATGAGGACACATTGCTGGAGGGCCACGAGCTTGTTCCTGGACAATTGATATCTCCGCAGATTCTCCGGGGAGGGGTGAGTTTGGAAGGAAAGGCCATCCTCCCTCGTCTTTCTCTCTGCCATGGTAATACGGTGATCCAGTGTCCAGGCTTGAGGTCGCAGACGACGCTTGACATGCAGCTTGCGAACATAGTGGTCATAAAAGGAGTGTGTTGAGATGACAATGGAGGAGTACAAGTCTTCAGGAGAGGTCATAGGAAACGTAGGAACGGAGGATGACATGTAGGAGACATATGATGGGCAGTACTTAGGAGGAATGGTAATGCGGATGCGACGGTGGAGGTGGGGAGGGGCGGCTGGGAGAGAGTAATGGAGGGCGAGGGCAAGATGGTCAGAAAACAGTGTGGGCACAGAGGAGCACGTGACATTGAATGTCACCAGGCCCTGAGTCAACAAGATGTGGTCAAGAGTGCCTCCTCTTGAGTGCGTGGCACCGCCAGTATCCCATCGTGTTGGCCGGTAACGATGCAGCCATTCCTCTAGGCGTGTCCCGTTGCGATTTGGTGTCGGAGAGATGTCACCCAGCGCAGGACGCCGGGCGTTAAAGTCGCCCATGTAAATGGTGCCTTGAACACTTGGAGTGGGGAGAACAGCAGTGTCTATCCGGCCTGGAGCCACATAGACATTGCACAGCCAAATCGTACCAGCGCCTGCTGCCACCTCAAGCAGTTGGAAGGTCGTGTCATCATGTGTGGAGCACCGGAGCAGCCTGTGCCGTACAGCAGAGTGAACGTAGGTGATGAGACCGTTCCGAGCATGATGAACGTAGGGAATGTAGGCACGAAGCGACGGCGGCGCACCCCTTTGTGCCACAGGATGGCCAACAAAAGCCTCTTGAATTGAAATAATATCAGGATGATGCTGCTGCACGTAACTCTTGAGGGCAGATTGTTTAAGGCAATGAGTGAGGCCGCAGGCATTCCAGGAGAGGACGTGAAGCTGTGGCTGGCTATCTATTATTACTCATTCACCGTCCTGAATGAAACGCTTCGCTTTGTACACCCCAGACAAAGCCATGGCCAAGGAAGGCTCAACACAGACAGAAGAACGAGTCAGTAGGTAGGTAGGAAATTTTCGAGACCTTTGAGGCGAGTCCTGCATATCAAGGAATAAGGACAGATATTTCCCTTTTGTCACACTGTCAATAATGTCCGTGCGACTTCTGGAGATGTAGACGAACCAAGACGTTACAGCGGACATCTTGACTTCAGCAAGGCTCCGATCCAGACTGAAGCCCTTGTTGACTTCAGAGAGCCAACGTAGCTTGGTCTCCACCGATGGAGAGCCTCGGAAGTGGAGCTTTACGTAATCATCCCGTGGAGCAAAGGCTGGAGGAACTGGCGCGGGCTGTGAGGGCAGAGGCGAGATGCATGGCGCAGAGGAGGGAGAGGCGACCGACGAAGTGGCAGAAGGGACGTCACAAGGAACAGAAGGTATTCCCTGCTTAGCCGCCTTGGGAGCAAGCAGAGATGAGGCATCGTTGCTGTCAGACGAACTGTTGAGAGGACGTTTAGCCGATGAAGATTGGTTGACAAGACTTGAAGCTTCGTCGTCAGGAAGGACAACTCCAGCCTCACTCGTGGCTGCTGCCGAGCTCTGCTGATCCTTTTGTGGCACTGAAGGCCACTCACCCTCATCACTAAGGTCGAGGTCGTCCTCGAGGAGAGAGTGAGTGACAGGGCCATTGTACTCCATTGGTCACTTAAACAGGGGTCGGGGAAGGCAGGACACAAGCAGTGACGCAGCACGACGTCATGACAACGTCAAACTGGAAGCACTGCGCATGCGCAGACGAGAAACTGCCTGTGCAGGGAACCCCCTGCCCAGCCGACGTGATTTAACCTCCAATCTACAGCCAAAGTCCAAACACCAGAAGTCCCAACTGCCAAAAGAACGACAGGTGGCTGTGTGATATAGTAGGCGCAGGCTCGCTGGATCCCCTGCAAAACTCCAAGAAAATCAGGAAAACGCACACCGTGGCTTGTTTACAAGGCCCTCTAGCGGCGAGAGAGAGAGAGAGAGAGAGAGAGAGTACCCTATACTAAGTGACTATCTCCCTCCTCCTCCTCCTATATTCCCACCACGCACTAATATGATCCCGTCCTCCTCCTCCTCCTCCTCCTCCTCCTCCTCCTCCTCCTCCTCCTCCTCCTCCTCCTCCTCCTCCTCCCATCCCCCGAAAGTATGTAGAGTTATTACGTATTCAGAAACTACTCTTTGGAGAAGGAAGAAGTAGAAATTTATGCACCAAACTTACGCCGGCGGTGAGTGATTAATGCAGACCCCTGGTGTATGAGGGAATGGTTTTAATTAGTGACCTTAAAGTGCGGTTACTCTATTGGCCGTCGTGGGTTTTCCGGATCCGGCCGAGAGAGATTCCGGTTAAGTTGTGGTGATGATGAAAGATAGAGGAAAAGTAGCAAGAATGGATGAAAGGAGGGAACGAGGAAGGGTGTGTGAGGGATTAAAGAAAAAGGTGGAGTGAGTGGTGGGATGGTTCGAGTGTTGAGTGGTGATGGTGGTGGTTAGGATGGATGATGTGGTGGTGGTGGTGGTGGTGACAGGAGTAAGAGATGGAGATAAAAGGAGGAGCAGGAGGAAATAGAGGAAAAAGTTTGGGTTGGCAGAGAGAGAGAGAGAGAGAGAGAGAGAGAGAGAGAGAGAGAGAGAGAGAGAGAGAGAGAGAGAGAGAGAGAGAGAGTTACCGTCCATCCATTCATCCATCCGGACCGGAAAAACGGACAGATAATTAAAAGAATTTCCACGATTGCTATAACGAAACTAAGTTAGCACCACACACACACACACACACACACACACACACACACACACACACACACACAATATTGGCCTGGTCTTGTCCCTTCCTTCCCCCATACATCAGAATCTTAACCACCATGGACATGAATACGAGAAATTGGACAGTCTGGCACGAAGGTATTAGGATGATATTATACTTCTCTCTCTTGTCCCGCGGTCTACCTGTCACCTCTTCGTCAGCACGTGAAACTCAAAGAAAACGGGACACGAAACATTATGGGAAAAAAAGATGTCGGGGAAGATGTATTTACTGGCTTATTTTCCTCCCTAGCCTTGAATTTTTTATTTTTTTTTTTTTTTTTGCTTTCTTTTATTAATCGTTTTTCTTTTTATGTGGAGGGTCGAGAGATGTTTGGGGATTCCTCGCTGTTTTTTTTTTTTCGTCTATTTGTTTGAGTGCATGCTTTTTATGCAATGTTTAGTATGCTTTTTATTTATTTATTTATTAGGTTTCTACTTCCATGCTTATAATTTTTAAACCAATTTTTTGTTCGTGCCCTTCTGTTCTTTATACATTTTATTTTCATCTTTTTTTCGTTTGTGTATGATAGTTTTGTGTTTTTATTCTATTTTTATTTTATTGTTTGTTATTTCTTTCTTTATCGTCAGTTTTCGCTATTTTATGGTGTTTTGTTTTATCTCCCTCGTTTTCTTTGTTTCCTTCTTCGTTTTTTCTCATCCCTTGCTTCTTTTTTTCCTGCCTTCATGATGCTTCTTATATTTCATTTAATTTGCTTTATTCTCTCTTTTCTTCCTACATTTTTCGCTTTTTTCCCGAATTTTTCATCTCTCTCTCTCTCTCTCTCTCTCTCTCTCTCTCTCTCTCTCTCTCTCTCCTCTCTCTCATCTCTCTCTCTCTCCTCTCCTCTCTCTCTCTCTCTCTCTCCTCTCTCTCTCTCTCTCGCTCTCTGCGTCTCTCTCTCCTCTCATCTCTCCTCTCTCTCTCTCTCTCTCTCTCTCATCCATCAGCAAAAGGGTTGGTTCATATATATTTTTCCTCTCACCTCCTCTTCCTCATTCCCTCTCCCTCTCCTCTTATTTTCCTTCCTCCTCTTCTCACTTCGCCCTTCTCATCCTTTCCTATCCCTGTTATCCTTTCTCCTCATCTCCTCTCGCTATTTTCCCTCATTGTAACCCAGCATGGTATTCACAAAGGAGGAGGAAGAGGAGGAGCAGGAGGAGGAGGAGGAGGGTCAAGAGACTGGCCTAGTTTGACCAGACAAAGGTGGTTTTCTTTAATACTGAAGGACTTTATGAGCCTTGTGGTACAGAGATGGAAGGGTGGAAGGATGGATGGGTGGAGGGAAGGGATGGGTGGAAAGGAGACGTATTTTCTCCATAAACGTGAGGGGAAACGGCTCTACTTTAACCTGATGTGGGGATTTTATACAGACACTCGTGGGGAATTAGTCTCCCTACACAGGACTCTCTAGCACAAAAGTTAGAAGGGGTTCCTCATTTATATTCCCTCTTGTGCTAGTTACGTTTTCTGTTCGTATTTACATTACTACAGCTGCTTATTGCTCATACTGTTATTTACTATTACGTGTGTTTTCTTTCTTTTTCTATTTTAATTTCTGCCTTTTTAATTTTTTCCTCCATAGAAGTGTAGCTAAGTAAAGTTACAGGGTTCCTAATTAGTAGATTTACTGTTTCCTCTTGTGTTAAATTTTCCTTCTGTATTTACATTTCTACTGCCACTTTTACTACTAGTTATTATTATTATTATTATTATTATTATTATTATTATTATTATTATTATTATTATTATTATTATTATTATTATTATTATTATTATTATTATTATTATTGTTAATATTATTATTATTATTATTATTGTTATTATTATTATTATTATTATTGTGTGTGTGTGTGTGTGTGTGTGTGTGTGTGTGTGTGTTTATTTGTTTATTTGTTTGTTTGTTTCTTCTTCTTCCTTCCTTCCTTCCTTCCCTCCTTCCTTCCTTCCTTCTTATTCCTTATACGATGGAAGAGTGTGGCTGAGGGAAGGAACAAGCGAAAAGAAAGGAAAGAGGAAGAACATTTTTTTTTTTATGCATTTCATTCTTCCACTTACTTATTATTGTTTTTCTTATTACTATTTTCTCGTCTGTTTTCTTGAATATTTTTTAGAAAGTCTATAATGAAAAACAATAAATGAAAATAATGTAAATACAATAAAAAAAAGAGAATATTTCAAAGCATTTCTCTCTTACATCCATTCATCACTCTTATATATATATATATATATATATATATATATATATATATATATATATATATATATATATATATATATATATATATATATATATATATATATATATATATATATATATTCTTTCTTTCTTCACGAAGCAGAATTTTGGAGACCGTGTAAGGAAGAAAAACGAGATTAAAAGAAATGTAAACTGAGAAAAAGGCTAATTTTGGACATATTTCCCTCTTTCCCTTGCGCCCACTTCCAACCCTCCATCTGTTCCTTTTATTCTCTGTTTTCTCGCCACTGAGAGTTTAAAGAACGCTGTAAGGAAGAAAATTAAGTAAAAAAAAGTGTGTAATAGGAATTGAAGTAATTTTTTTTTATATACTCGTCTATTATATTCACTTATCACTCTATTGCTTTCTTTTATTTCATATTATTTTTTTTATTCTTTCTTTTATTGCCATGCAGAGATAAACTTGAAAAATGTAAAGTAAAAATTAAATCAAATCAAGAAAAAATCATTCTGGCAAATGTATCTCCTTACATCACTTTTATTTCTCTTTATTTCATATTATCCTTATTCCTTCTTTCATAGACATGCAGAATTTTAGAAAACGAAAAATATAAAGTAAAAAAAAAAAAAAAACAGTAAAACAAATAGGAGGAAAAGATTAATTCTGACAAATTTTCCTCATTTATTCTCTAATTACTCTATTTATTTACCCTTGCCCTTACTCCGTCTTCCCTTGCCATGTAGAATTTAGAAAGTGTAACGGAGTAAAATATAAACAAAAAAGCTGTGAATTTGGAGAGAAAAAGGTTTAGTTAGACGAATTTAACCATTATAACCACCTATTATCTCTTTACTTTGTGCTTTCCTTATTCAGAATTTCAGTAAGCTTGTTGTGAAGAAAAATGTCAAATGTAATAGTATGAAAGTAGAGAAAAAAAAGGGTTCCTCACATAAATTAAGCCTTTACATCCACTTACTGTTCTCTTTATTTAATGTTATTCTTATTCCCTCTTTCGCTGACTTGCTGGATTGTTGGAATTTCATAACCAAAAATATAAAAAGACGTAAAAAAGCAGGAAGTGAAAAAAAAAAGGTTATTTTGACGAGTTAAATCTTTACTTCCTCTACTTATTTTTTTGCCGGTTTGTTTATTTTCTCTTTCTTTACTTTAATGTCTTTTTTAGGAGGCGTAAAATTAACTAAAGAGAATTGCAAGAATAGGGAACTTGATAATCCTTGACATATTCCTCTTTTGTCCTTTCTGATTTCCTACTTTCTAAAACATGACCTTGATTTTTGTTGCCTGATTCGCTCTTCTCTCATTTAAAATTTTTGGAAAGCCGATAACGAAATAAAAAATACATGAAAATGTAAATAAGGAACACATAATGTATTTTCTCCTAAACGTGTCTTTTTTTTTTTTTTTGATAATTTACCTACATTTTCCCCTCCCTTATTCCGTTTTCTGTTAACTGTTAACTATAACTGAATCACTTAGATAAAAATGGAAATAAATAAATAAAGAACTGAATTTACAAACTACTTTTCACTTACAGAAAATTATCACTTTTTGCTTATTCTCTTCTGCCTTCTCTTATTTCCTTTTCCATCGTCACGCTCAATTTTAGAAACGAATAGTGAAGAGGAAACATTAAAAAGTGCAAATAAAAGGTAGTTATTATTCTTTTTATTCTTTTACACATTTACCAATCTCTTCTTATTTTCCTTTTGTTTTATTCACTCTCCATTTAAATTTCTATTTCCCTCTTTACTAATAATTACTCCTACTCCCTCATTCTCTCCTCTTTTCCGTCATCTTACATAACTAAACGAAAACGTGTAAAGAAGAGGAAGTTGAATATAAAGGTGTAAATAAAGAAAAAAAAAAGAGGACAAATGTGATTAAATGTAAGCTTGTTATAATTTTCCTCTTGAATAAATCTCTCATTATGTAAATTATGTTCCAGTGACGCAGGTGTGACGGGAAGGTGAGGAGTACAGGTGTGGACTTGATGAATGTGACGTGCATGTAATGAGAGAGAGAGGAGGACGAGGACGAGGAGGAGGAGGAGGAGGAGGAGGAGAAATAAATGGAAAGAAACAATAAGAAAAAAAATATGAAGAGAAGAATAAAGTGACAAATTCAAGAAAATTAACTGAAAACTGGAAATTAGGAGAGAGAGAGAGAGAGAGAGAGAGAGAGAGAGAGAGAGAGAGAGAGAGAGAGAGAGAGAGAGAGAGAGAGAGGGAGAGGGAGAGAGATGAAAAAGGCGAGAAAATGGTGGAAGAAAAGAGAGAATAAAGAAAAATTGAGTGACATATAAGAATCATGAAGTATTTTCAGAATAAGACAAAGGAGAAAATAAAGGAAGAGAAGGAACAAGAAAGAAATATAAATGAAAAAAAAACAGGAAAAAGATAAAAAAAAGAATATTATATAAGAGAAAAAATGACGGTACAGAAGAAAACAACAAAAATAGGAGAGAGAGAGAGAGAGAGAGAGAGAGAGAGAGAGAGAGAGAGAGAGAGAGAGAGAGAGAGAGAGAGAGAGAGAGAGAGAGAGAGAGATTTTCACATAATAATAAAGCTCTTTCTTATAATGTGTTTCTTTATATTCATGTCTCGTTCTGTCTTTTTATTTTTTTATATTCTTTTTTTTGTGTTTTTATAATTCTTTCTATCTGTCTGTTTGCCGGCCTATCAACATGTCTATATGTTTGTTTTCTTTATCTATCTGTATATTTATTTCCTTCGCTGTGTGTTTAATTGTCTGTCTGTCTGAATGTCAGTATTTTCTTACTTTGCTGTAAGTTCATCTGTCTTAATGCATCTGTCTGTCTGTCTGTATACCTGTCTGTCCAATCACTCGTTTCCTTGTCTATTTATTTACCTGTATATCTCTGTATGTGTCTGTCTGCCTGTCTGTCTCTACAACTTGGTTGACTAAACATAATTCTTGTTTTCATATGATTAGATATAAGAAACATTATGGTAATGAAAATATTCTCTCTCTCTCTTTCTCTCTCTCTCTCTCTCTCTCTCTCTCTCTCTCTCTCTCTCTCTCTCTCTCTCTCTCTCTCTCTCTCTTTTTTTTTTTTTTTTTTTTTTTTAAACAAATATTTACAGAAAGGCTTAAAATTCCACGTTGAGTATGGAATTATTTAAGAAGCCTATGATAGTATTATTAACAGGAATAACACTATACATATTTAACATAAAGATGATAATGCTAATACAATAATACAATAAAATAATAAAAATTTAAAGCACCAGTGGGGACAGGTGCGTGCTACGCCAGCTGTGGGCTGCCAGCTTCACCTGGTGCGTGGACATGTCCTGCACTTGGGGCGTGGCCGCCGTGAACATGTTCCACTGCCGCGAAGTCCTGGCTGTGTAGGTACGCTGGTGTTGGCTAGAGCGAGATCGAGGCACCTTCACTAGCTCGTCGCTACTGGCCGCAGCTCTGGTGCACCTCTGCACTGTGTGTGGCAGCAACCTCAGGGAGTCAAGGTGAGGGACCCTCTGCACCTGAGTTTTGTGGCACACCACTAGCGCCGACACGTCCCGGCGATGCTCCAGTGACGTTACTGGTGGTTGGTGCTGTTGGTCCTCATGGTTGGCCACCAGACGCAGAGCTCGCCGCTGCACAGCATCCAGTCTCTGCATGTGGGTGGGGGCACTCGACATCCAGGACAGGGCACCGTACTCCATACATGGGCGTATCTGTGCCCTGTATAGCGTGAGGATGCCCCGTGGGTCGAGGGTGTTCGCCATCCTGCGCAGGGCAGAGACTCGGAGAGAGGTCTGGCGGGCGACGACACCGATGTGGTGATCGAAGCGTAGGCCGCGGTCCACAGACACGCCCAGGATCTTGATATAATCCTGAAGTGGCAGGCTCTTGCCTCCAAAACGCAGCTGTCCTGAGACTGCGTGTGAGGCACCTGGGGACCGCGAGATGACCATCGCCTGCGTCTTCTCAGGAGCGAAGTTTACCTGCCACATCTTTCCCCACTGCTCCACCAGTCCGAGCTGCCTGTTCAGCTCAGTGACGGCACGCTGACTGTCGAGGCGGCAGTAGGAGCGGGAGAGTGTGCAGTCGTCGGCGTATGCTGCCACAGATGACAGCTGCCGGAGGAGGTCGTCGATGTATATGTTCCATAGGACTGGGCCCAAGGACAGAGCCTTGTGGAACTGAGGCCCGGACAGGTGAAGGCCTTGATGACTGCCCGTTGACTACTACCTGAAGGGTCCTACCCTGGAGGTAATCTTCAAGCAGCATTAGCAGGTCACCTTGGACACCCTTGGCGCGAAGCTTTTCAATGAGCCCCGCGTGCCAGACCCTGTCAAAAGCCCCAGCAATGTCCAGGGCCACCACAAGGGTGTCCAGGCCTTCTTCCAGGGCGTCTTGCCAGTCCTTGGAGATGATGAGGAGGAGGTCTGCGGTGGATCTGCCAGGCCTGAAGCCAAACTGCCTGTCTGAGAGGAGGTGGTTCTCGCTCAGGTGTTGGTAGATGGCAGCAGCCACTATTTTCTCCAGCAACTTGCCCATCACTGAGAGCAGGGAGATGGGTCTGTAGTTGTTGGGCTCAGACCTTGAGTTTTTTTTATGGACCGGTACCACACGCGCTTCCTTCCATACTGAGGGCCACTTCTTCTCCCTCAGGCAAGATGTGAAGACGGTGGTAAGAGGAGCTGACAGCTCTCTAGCGCAGTGCTTGAGGAGCCGTGGGCTGACGTCATCCGGGCCTGTGGCTTTACCCACATCCACCGCACCAAGTAGCCGCTCAACCTGCTCTGCCGTCACCAAGACAGTGGTGACAGTGCAGTCAGTTTCCGGGGCCAGCTGTGGTACAGGTCGTGCCGAGTCGTCAACCTTCATCTTGTTGGCGAAAAGCTCGGCGAGGAGTGTGGCCTTGTCTGCACTGCTCGTGGCGGTGGATCCGTCAGGTCTGGTGAGTGGAGGAAGAGTCTCTCTCTCTCTCTCTCTCTCTCTCTCTCTCTCTCTCTCTCTCTCTCTCTCTCTCTCTCTCTCTCTCTCTCTCTCTCTCTCTCTCTCTCTCTCTCTCTTTCTCTCTCTCTCGTGTCATAATCACCCTCATCCTCTCGTCGGGCTCCGCTTCCCGGACCCCAAGGACAGGAAATTAACTCCACGTCACCTTCTCGTTTCTTACCTGTATCTGAGCCTGTATAAAACTATTTCCCAGCCCAGAGAGAGAGAGAGAGAGAGAGAGAGAGAGAGAGACAGGTGAAGGTTGCAAGTCAAATAGAAAAGGAATGGAAAAGATATAAAGGTTTTCTTTCTCCTCCTCCTCCTCCTCCTCCTCCTCCTCCTCCTCCTCCTCCTCTTCTTCTCTATTTCTAATCCTCTTTTATCTTCTTTTATTTCCTCGTCTAGTGTTTCTTTTATTTTCTCCTCTCTCTTACCCTCTCTCTCTCTGTCTCTCCTACTCACTTTCACCTCCTCCTCCTCCTCCTCTTCCTCTTCCTCCTCCTCGTCTTCTTCCCCCTTATCCGTTTGTCTCCTCCTCTTGCTTCTTTTTACTTCACTTCCTTCTTCTCCTCCTCATCCTCCTTCTTCTCCCTCTCTTGTGTGTATTGTTCCTCTTCACTTCATCCTCTTCCTCTTCCTCCTCCTCCTCCTCCTCCTCCTCCTTCTTGTCTTCCTTCTTTTATTTCTTCTTCTTCCTATTTTTATTTCATTTTTCATTTTCTAATCTTCATCCTCTTTTTCATCTCCTTCTATTCATTTTCGTCCTCGTACTCCTCCTCCTCCTCCTTCTCCTCCACTTTCTCCTCCTCCTCCTATTTTTATTCTCCTTCCTCCTCACATAATCCATCTTACACTGAACTCAAAGTTTCAACAATAAAACTCGTGATGAAAAAATAAAAATGAAAGCTACAACCTCACTTTTAAAAAAATCCAGAAATGGAATATTAAAGAAAAAAATCGAAATAGCGAAACTCGATACCTTGAACTCAAATGTCAAAAAAAAAAGAAAGAAAAAAAGTAGTGTGAATAATAATAAAAAAATAATAAAAACTAAACGTACCAAATATGTACAAATATGCGTGACGGAGGTTCTACATTAGGTTAGGTAAGGTAAGGTAAGGTTAGGTTAGGTTCCGTTAGGTAAGGTTAGGTTAGGTTAAGGGTAAGAACACATATAGCTTAGGTTAAGTTAGGTTTGGTTAGGTTAAGAATAAGAAGACGTGCACGTTGAGCTGGGTTAGGTAAGGGTTAGAACGTGTGATTAGTTTAAGGATAATCGTATCTGTAGAGTTACGTTAGAGTTGAGGGTAAGAACGTGAAATATAACATAAGGGTGAAAAAGAACCCTGAAAATGACAGTATTAGGGTAAAGATGAGGATGATTTAGGGTGAATACTTCCTCCTTAAACCTAATCTAACCTAAGAACCTAAACATAGCTAACTTAACCCAACCTAACTGAACCTAACCTAACAAGGATACAACGATACATATAAAGATATTAACTTGATAACATTATTGTCAACAGTATCAAGAAGACAGACCTATTTAAACATTGGAAATCAGTATTAGGGTGAAAATTACTGATTCAGAATGGGAATTTCTGTTATGAATGCGAAAGTGCGTGTTTTCCTTTCCTGAGGCTTGAGAGAGGTGAAGAGCCTCGCCCCCTGCTGCCCTTGTCTAGGGGTAAACGTCTCATTCATGACTCTGATGCTTCCTAATTATTTACCATCTAGGAGGGAGACGAGAGAGAGAGAGAGAGAGAGAGAGAGAGAGAGAGAGAGAGAGAGAGAGAGAGAGAGAGAGAGAGAGAGAGAGAGAGAGAGGATCAGTGACGCATCAATTCACCTAAAAAAAAAAAAGTACAAACGCAGTTCTCTCCCTCATACAACTAACATTACTTCAACAGACGAATAGACAAAATCAGCGTGACACTTATAAATTCAAGAAAAAAAAAAAATTATATACGTACAAACACATCTCTCCCTCACACTAATGCTACTGATCCCCGCGGATTCTGTCTCTTTAGTGTGCCTTGAAATATTTACAAGTCATTAAGAGCTTGTCATAAATATCTATCAGCGAGTGAAATGAGTCTGAATTATTGGTGCAGGATAACTTCAATTAACATTATCCACTACTGGGAAAAAAAAATAAATAAAAAGGTGGAAAATGAATTGATTGTTGAAAATATGTGTACCTGAGAGAGAGAGAGAGAGAGAGAGAGAGAGAGAGAGAGAGAGAGAGAGAGAGAGAGAGAGAGAGAGAGAGAGAGAGAGAGAGAGAGAGAGAGAGAGAGCCACACCGACAGACAGACAGATATACAGACAGACAGGAAGTGAGGGTAGCAAAAACACAGAGAAAGAAAGAAATTATGATACAAAGTGATAAAGAACTAAAAAAAAGAGACAAAAAAGATGAAAACGAAGGAAACAAGGAGGAAAAAAATAGAAAAAAAAAAACAATAAACTGAATAATGTATCTCATATATAAATTAATGATACATCTTTTTTTTTTTTCGTTCAGTAATTTGCTTCGCTGTAATTTTAACGAGTGAATAGAGTCTTGTCAAGCTGTCGACGTAAAAAACTGCCAATTATGTATTCAGATTCGTTCTTGTTATGGTAATTTTTCTTCTTTAGCAAGGAAGTGCATTGTTGTATTGAGCAGGCCACGATGAAATAACATAAGTATTAATATTATTTTCATTATATCAGTCTTTGTTGTCTCAAGTTGTTGGAGTATTTTACGTTTACTGTGTTGTTAGTATAATTCTTGTTTTTTGTGGGTTTGTTCTGTTAGTTATTGGTATTTTTTTTGTTATTCTTTATTGTTTTAAGTTGTTGGTATCTTATTAAGCTTGTAATCTCGTTATTTTTTTTTTTTTTTTCGTTTATTATGTTGGTTATTGTTATTTTTTTTTTACCCATGTTACATAACGTCAGTTTTGTTGATTTGTAATGTTGATGAAATCTTTGTTAGTTTCGACAATTTGTTAGTCTCATTTCGCTGTTTTTCATGTTATTTAAAGGCATTTTTTTAAATTCTAAATATTAGTTGCATTTCATTTATTAATATTTTTATTGATTTGGAATGCTGATTCTAAATATTAGTTGCATTTCATTTATTTGATTTGGAATGCTATTGATTCTAAATATTAGTTGCATTTCATTTATAAATATTTTTATTGATTTGGAATGCAAGTTATGTAATCATTCATCTATTTTGGTTTATGTTAGTTGCCAACATTTTATAATCTTCATTAGTGTTCGAATTTTTATAGAAGTAACGAGAATCCTTCATTATTTCCAGGTGTCCCGCAGCCATGGCGGGAAGCGCGGGGCTCACAGTGAGTACAGATGTTGTTCTGTAAACCCTCAATGTAAAGGCTGAATATTTATTGAAGCTAAACCTGCAAGGACATTGACCTGAGGAATTGCTCTGAGCCATCCGAGGTGAAAGTATTGCAGTGAAGCGATTGGAAGAGAAAGATTTGTGTTGTGTATTGCTTTATATGTCTGTCTGTATGTCCTTGTCTTTCTGTCAGCAGTATTCAAGTCCATCTAACAGAAACAACTTAAAATAAAACAAACCAGTTTTTTTTTTCATTTTTTTCACGAGGGTGACTGAAGAAGAATAGAAAACAAAGTAAATAACAAGATAAGAACATAAAATAGGGGCATCTGCAAAAATCATTTAGTCCTACACGTGGCAATCTCTCTGAAAATAAACGATTCTATCATATAAGAGAGGCGCTGGCTTAGGGTAACAAAAAGAACGAGAAAAGACCCAGTGAGGTGCCAGTCCCTAATGAACGGGCAAGAAAGATCACCTAAAATTAGAGGATAAAGGGTAAAAATAGACTGTCCATAAATTCCAAGAAAGAAACAGAGAAAAAAAAAGAAAAAAAGAAACAGCCTATTGAAATTCTAAGATGTCTTGAACCTCCTCCTCTTTAACTTTTCATAAATTTTCGTAACATCCTCCAACTTTGAATGATACTTTTTGGCCTTTGTTTAGAGAGTTACCACCTCAGTAGGCCTTTTTATTCATTCTTTTGTTGCCCTAGACCAGTACTCTTATAAAAAAAAAAAAGTTAAGTCTTGATACGGTGAAAAAGAAACAGTCCATATTCTTATAACCTCCACTTCCGTTGGTAATCCTTAAGAGTGGCTGCTGCTGATGTGTCAGGAGATAAAACCAAGGTATTGTATTTGTTTAGTCCAGGTGTGAACCTCCCCTGTGTGTCGTCACCTCTGATAGTGCTAATAGTGTGGGGATGCAGGTAGTGATGGTAGATAAGAGAGAGAGAGAGAGAGAGAGAGAGAGAGAGAGAGAGAGAGAGAGAGAGAGAGAGAGAGAGAGAGAGAGAGAGAGAGACTGAGAAAGGAGAAAACGATAATGAAAGATTAAGTTAAGCAAGTTAAATGAAGTCAACCTGTTTGTTTTTTCCTCACCTTTTACCACCTTTTCTCTTTTTCTCTCTTTTATTCCTTTCTTCTCCAGGGTCTCTTTGTCTCTCCTTTACACCTTGTCTCTCCAGTATTACCCTCCTCTTTCCTCCTCCTTATCTATTCCTTTTTCGGGAGACAAACGCTAGTCGCCAGCACTCATGAAAAACAAGTGAAAAGAGAAGAGAAAATGCAAGAGATGTTAACAATAAAGGAGAAGAAAGATAAAGGAGATTACAAAAAATAAAGATAACGATACAAGGAAAACAAAAGACTGAGGAAACTGAAAAGCAATACAAGAGAGGAGGAAAATAAAAGAGAAAGAGAAACAGGAAACAGGAGACAAAATTAAATGGAAATACGAGGGACGAGAACAATAAAGGAAAACGAAGATAAAGCAGATTACGAGAAATAAGGTTAAAATTACGAGGGAAAAGAAGAAAGGGCTGGGAAAATTAGAAGACAATACAAGAGATGATATTGAAAGAAAATGTGATAGGAGAAGTATATTATGAAAAAAATGAAGCCAAGTAAGACAAGAAAAAGAAGAAAAGGAAGAAGAAACATGTACTAAAACGTAACATGAAATAATACAGGGAAATAAGAAAAATAATAAAGAATAAAGAATAACAAGAAATAAAACAAAATGTGATCGAAACTACAAAATCTAGGAAAAAATAAAGGCCAACACGTAAATAAAAAATAAAAATATAAAAAAAATCACAAAAGAAACAAAGAAATTAATAAAATGTACGAAAAATAAAGAATCAAAATGCATTACTTAAGTGAAGAGAGATCAAGATTACCTGCGAAGAGGATTAAACAGGTGTGCTCAGGTTAGAGGATTTACCTGATGGTGGGATGTGTGATAGAAGAACCTTCATGTATTTCCGGGTATGAGGGAAGACAGTGGTAGAGGAGGTGGTGTCTGTTAATCTATTTAGAACAGGGAGTGTAAGCTGTTTGTCCCTGTATTGTGTTGGTAGGACTGAATATTAATATGAGTGTGGGATTGTTTTTTTTTTTCCCGGTTTCTGTTTGCTTTATTTTTTCATGTCTAGCTGGATGAGTGATTGACTGAATGGCTTCCTGGCTGGATGACTAACTGGCTGAGTCACATTACAAGTTGTTTTTATATTTTTACTTTTTTTTCTTTTTTTTTTATGTAGGAAGGACACTGGCCAAGGGCAACAAAAATCTAATAAAAAAAAAAAGCCCACTAAAATGCCAGTCCCATAAAAGGGTCAAAGCAGTGGTCAAAAACTGGTGGATAAGTGTCTTGAAACCTCCCTCTTGAAGGAATTCAAGTCATAGGAAGGTGGAAATACAGAAGCAAGCAGGGAGTTCCAGAGTTTACCAGAGAAAGGGATGAATGACTGAGAATACTGGTTATGAAAATAGCGGTAGAAGACAGCTAGATATGCAACATTGCGGCGGTGAGAGAGAGGCTGAAGACAGTCAGTTAGAGGAGAGGAGTTGATGAGATGAAAAGCTTTTAATTCCACCCTGTCTAGAAGAGCAGCATGAGTGGAACTCCCCCAGACATGTGAAGCATACTCCATACATGGACGGATAAGGCCCTTGTACAGAGTTAGCAGCTGGAGGGGTGAGAAAAACTGGCGGAGACGTCTCAGAACACCTAACTTCATAGAAGCTGTTTTAGCTAGAGATGAGATGTGAAGTTTCCAGTCCAGATTATAAGTAAGGGACAGGCCGAGGATGTTCAGTGTAGAAGAGGGGGACAGTTGAGTGTCATTGAAGAAGAGGGGATAGTTGTCTGGAAGGTTGTGTCGAGTTGATAGATGGAGGAATTGAGTTTTTGAGGCATTGAACAATACCAAGTTTGCTCTGCCCCAATCAGAAATTTTAGAAAGATCAGAAGTCAGGCGTTCTGTGGCTTCCCTGCGTGATATGTTTACCTCCTGAAGGGTTGGACGTATATGAAAAGACGTGGAAAAGTGCAGGGTGGTATCATCAGCGTAGGAGTGCATAGGACAAGAAGTTTGGTTTAGAAGATCATTAATGAATAATACGAAGAGAGTGGGTGACGGGACAGAACCCTGAAGAACACCACTGTTAATAGATTTAGAAGAAGAACAGTGACCGTCTACCACAGCAGCAATAGAACGGTCAGAAAGGAAACTTGAGATGAAGTTACAGATAGGGTTTCCTGTTTTTGGGATTTTATAGCATCCCGGGATTCCGGGAAAAATCAAGACATTTCCCGGGATCCCGGGATTTCCCGTAGCAGATAATGTTTGCTAATACTCCTTCTCTATCGTAATTCGTAAATGAACCTCAGTAGTACTTTTTTTTTTTTTTTTTTTTACAGTAACAGGAGCGACTCAAGGGCACAACAAAAGACAAAAAAAATACGCTGTTACTTACCCTGTGAAAGTGTGAAATAAGTATTTTTAAATGACATATAGTTTCCTAATACGTATAGAATATGAATTTTTGCATATTATCATATCCATATAGAAGCTTGGCCAGTAGCACTGGCCACCTCCACTGACCCCCATCAAGCCATCTTGCTCCACAAGACTGTAAACTACACAGAAAATGAAACTATGGAATAACTTTTGCATATATTCAATAACATATGTAAAATAATTTGAACACCATATTCCACAAAACCTAAAAAGTGAATAAATAAATAAATAAATAAATAAATAAATAAATGAAAATACTGAAAGTTCCGAAATGCCCTGAAATTAAAGAAGAGTAGATATTATCTGGTATTTTCCCAGTGTATTTGAATAAAGCTGAAGAAAATAAAAATTCCGTAATGCACATACAAAATCATAAAAAGAATATTTGGAATTTAGGCCCAACTTTCCAGACATGGTAAACGAAAAGAGGGAAGTGGGACTTTAAACACCCAATGCACGAATGGCCTGTAGATAAAAAAAAAAATAAAAAAAAAAAATCACAGCTGCAAATGCAGTCATACACCCTAAGAATTATTTTTGAAATAACTCTTCAAAAAGCACAAACAGTCAATACTACGATCGATTTGGTAATAAATACGATTTGGTAATAAAAAGGCCAGCTGCTGAAAAAGCCCTTTCAGATTCAACTGACGTTGGTGGTACAGAGTTGAGAGCCTGGAACAATTTTTCTAAATTCTGTGTTCTGTCCCCAGTTGCCTCAAATACACTGAATTCCTTCCCAATGTAGTTACATTCACTTCTCTTTTTTGTACTTTGTGTCTGAATCTGATCTATGGCTGCCTGGAGTCTATCAGTGAGTGAGCTTTGTTGATTTACAGATGTTTCCACATTATCACTAGTTGTAGCTTCTTCATCACTTACTTGAAACAGTCTTCCTAACAGCTGTTTAGCTGACTCCACGATGGCAGACTTACGGGGTAAAGCTAATGGTAATCTTTCCTCACAGCTGTTATAAGCCTTACCACAATGCAGGTATTTCATAAGGCCTACGAGAACCGCACTCCTCCTTTCATTTATTCTGCTATAGAGAGAATTTTGCAGCTTCATTGAAAATGATGACTTTTGTTCATTCAATTCTTTCAACATGAATGAAAACACACCTTCAGCACTAAGAATAGTTGTACCTCTGCATCCCATCCTCTCTGCCCCTAGTTTCACTGGTTGCAGTGCTGTTACTAAGTCATTCAGCACTTTTAATTCCCCATTTGTGATGTTCATTTCCATATTACAGTCAATCATAGCTTTAGCAACTGAGTTTTTTACTTTGAGAAATCGCTCTAGCATGTCTAGCAAGCTGTTCCACCTTGTCTTTGAGTCGAGTTTTAGCATCAGTTCTTTGCCATATTCACTAACAACATACATCTGCAGCTTCTCATTTCTTGTGGGTGATTTTCTAAAAATCTTTACAATTTTCCTGACTTTGTTGATGGTGACAGACAAATCTATGTTCCCTACTTCATCATCTTCCAGATCCTCTAACCTAATATTTTCCAAATCCTCATCTGATACCACCTCTATCATACTACTCAACTCTTCTTCCTCTGGCACAGCTTCCACATCATCAGCTTCCTCTTCTTGGAGATGGGTAACATTTCTCCTTTCCAAACTAACTAAGTTACCATCTGTTTTCTTGTAAAGAACATCACAAACAGCAAGATGTATTCCATGAGCATAACACATGTGATGACAGGTCTTAATCAGTTTGCCAAATTTAACCATGACGCTGGCTCCATCAGTTACACATGCAACTACATCTCTTTCCAAGTTTACCTGAAACTCGGCTAACTTATTCTCAACTACCTCAACTGCAGTCTCTGCTGGTAGTGAACCTGTAATTCTAGCCATTCCTAGATTCCAAAAGGTATCACTAGTATGTAAATTTATGTTCATGTATCTCTTGTTTTTTAGTGAAGTATACTCATCAAGAGATAATCCAAACCTAACCCCAACATTCTTCCTTTTGTTAATATCAAATATCACCCTTTCTTTTGCAACATTGTACTGCTTATGTACAAGATCCATAACAAGAGTTGGACTTTGAGGCAATTTGTATCCCCTTGTAAGCATTGATGTCTTTATGAACTCACTCTTGGCAATGGCATTTATGGAAAATCCATCTACTGCAGCTAGCTTCCCAACGATTTCTTCCTTCGTCTCCTCCTTTTTCAAAAAATCAGTCATTTTCTGTTGCACAGAATTCCTCTTCACCTCACTCGTATCTTTATCATGAGACCTGTCTGAAGGACGTTTGAGATTTTCTGTTTTTTCAATTGAATGTTTGCTCTTGAGATGACGGATCATACCACTGGTAGACCATCCTCTGCACTTTATAACTGCATGACACTTTTTACATCGTGACGATTCTTCACATTTAAGTTTTTCAAAATATTTCCATGCATAAGACTCAGTACTGGTTGTTGCTTCTGCCTCGTCTGCCATTTTAATGGTTATGTAGAGTCAGATAATTCAGTAAATCACCTGAAAAAAAAAAATCATTCTCTATATTCCCTATAAGGATGTTGTTGTCACAATAAATCATATCCATGTGAGAGACCCCGTATTTGTAGTCTGTAACACGAAAATTCAATAACGAACTCACATTCAGAGACACAGTTATGAGGAACAGGCGACTTATTTTCTAGTTTTTACACTGTATTATTTCAGGCTCACCCCACCGAAGTAGAATTATGGTAAGGACAAAGGAATGAGGATGTTAGCAATCAGCATGAAGCAGGCCACAGGAAATAATTTCACATTACACAATTAACACACGTTACACACCTTCACGCAGGGATAGAATAGAACAGACTAACCTGACTCAGCGCCAGAAGCCCACCAAAGCAAAGAAGTGTACGAGAACGGTACGTGTCGTCGCTCGTCAGCTGATTCAGCTCATCGCTGTCTCGCTTCCAGCCCAGGCATCTCTCTCTCTCTCTCTCTCTCTCTCTCTCTCTCTCTCTCTCTCTCTCATACATTTTCGTATTTTTTAGCTGACATAAGAAAAAAATAATAAAAAGAAGTTTCCCGGGATTTCCCGGGATTTCACATATTTCCCGGGAAGGAAAAAAAGCCCATTTATGGCCGGGATCCCGGGATTCCGGGATCTCGGGATCCCGGGAAGGAAACCCTAGTGGGGATGGACGGACAGCAGCAGCAGCAGCAGTAGCAGCAGCTGGAGGAGCAGACCGGAGTCACGTCGCTGGAGCATCGGCGGGCCGTGTCGGCGCTTGTGGTCCAGTCCAAGTCCCGGGTTAAGTAAGTAAGTAAGTAAGTTTATTTGGATTATTCATGTGCATTACAGGCAGAGTACCACACCAGTTAATGTACATAGATTCTTCATCCAGGATAGCCTACTAAAGTTTAGCAACTTATTTCCAGTAGGGTCCCTTTTATGCAGCAAGATGGGGCGGGCAGCACAGGAATCACTATACACTTAACTCTGGTACACAGAAATACTAGACCCTAAAATTATTTGCCAACTGTATCCATAAAATTAAAATTTAAAATTACAATGTATTTTCACTAAAACTATCATGGTTAATAATAAGTAAAATCATTTGACTCAGCAGCTCTTTCTTCATCTTGTAAATACTTCCTGAGAGATGTTTTGAACAGGTGTTTGGATTGTATGTTTTGTAAGTTTTTTGGTAGTGAATTCCAGTCTTTAATGGCTGTATGATAAAAGGTATGTGCTGAGGGACCCTTTGCAATTGACATACCAAAGTTTAAATCATTGTTTCTAGTCCTAATTGTGTGGGTATTTGTTTTCCTATGGAAATGTTCTGCTAGATATGTTGGTCCTCTGTTGTTATGGATATTATGTGCATGGCTTAATTTTAATTCTTTAACCCTGTTCTTGACACTAAGCATATTTACTTTTTCTCTCTCCACTTGTCCTATATGAGATCTAGGGTCTAAACCTAAAATAAATCTAATAATCTTGTTTTGACAAATTTGTAGTTGTTTTTTAGATCTACTGCTCAGTCCAGAGTACCAAGAGGAACATGCATAATCAAAGTGAGGTTGAATTAGAGAGCTACATAAGGTTTTCTTAATTTTTTGATCAAGGTCTTTTGCTTGTCTGTACATGAATTTTAACCTTGCATTTATCCTCTTGATTATCTGATTACAATTTAGCTCCCCTGAAACACACTGATCCAATTGAACTCCTAAATATTTTACTGATTTTACTCCATTTATGTCCTGACCCAAACATGTTATATTAAAATCATCTACATTTTTTAATTTTGTTTTTGATCCAACTAACATAATTTCCGTCTTTCCTAAATGCAAAGACAGCTTGTTATTTATCATCCAGGTGTTACATGATTCAAGTTCTTTTCTTAGTCTATTTTTGATAAAATCTACATCTTTGTGTGGAACAATCAAAATGCTGTCATCTGCATATAGCAAAAGTTTACACGAGACACTGATTTTTCATGTCGTTTACATAACATAAGAACAGGAGTGGACCTAAAATGCTTCCCTGTGGTACCCCACAGGATACATTTCTGGTTTCCGAGCAATGTTCATCTATCTTCACAATTTGACTTCTTCCACTTAGATACTTAGATAAGAATAAAACCATTCCACTGACTCTACACCCATTGCTCTTAATTTTTCACACAAGATATGATGGTCAACAGTATCAAATGCTTTTTGCAGATCTAGGAGAGCTAGGCCTGTACGAGTATATATATATATATATATATATATATATATATATATATATATATATATATATATATATATATATATATATATATATATATATATATAAGTATTCCGTTGTGCATTAAGTTTGAAGTACGTACGTAATAACTTGCTTTCTTTTTGTTGTTGTGTAAATGCAGGCTACTATGGGTTTGAGAGGCCGTGTTACGTCGTTTTTCTGGAATACTCTAACAAACAGGTGAATTATTTCCGTCAGTAGGGTCCAGTGAGAACACTGTGATGTACGTATATTATGTGCGGATTCTGAAATGCTTCCGCGTCTTATCTGGACAACCTTTAACAGGCTCTCGTGGGAATTAGTGGCATTTCCAAGCGTGTGTTCGTGATTGCAGTGATAGGAGTGACAGTAGTTCAGCCTTATTAATCGGGACAGTTTAGAGAAAGTGACTAATCACTTCTGTGGTCTTTGAAGACAATCGTGATGGCAGAGCAAAGTCTTTCAGAACACCGGCCTTGCACTTGCTGGTGGCGTCGTGAAGGATGAAGCAGCAGAGACAGTCGACCAGCAAGTCACTCACTTTCTTTGTCCCAGGAGTAAGTATCTGTCCTTACACCCGCGCAAACCACCAACATCCGCCTCACTCAAACAAGCTGTCACCCATGCAACCAGTCTGTCCATTACAGTATTAGCAAAATTCCAATCATCATGGGTGTGTCGTGTCTTCAAAATTCATGTTTACTTTGCAGAACAGTGAAGCTTGTCGTGGGGTCATCAATTTGCTGCAGCAGGTTGCTTCGTGTTTCGCTGCTTGGAGAATTCCACTTATTGTTGACGTGTCATTTCTTCATATGTCATATTTACTTTATAAAATTGTGTAGGTTTTCACAGCAGACAAACTGGTGTTTCCTCGGTACACACACCAGGAGAAGACTTCCTGCATGGTGGTGCACTCAATTTCTTCAAGTACGAGTAGTGCACTAAGGAAGAAGACATTTGAAAACATGAGGAGCTGACGCACAATGAAGCAGCTGATACAACAGCACACAATACGGCAACACTTTATTGCTCACTCAAAGTATGGCAAGGACACTGACTTCCGTGAATGAGACGACACGATGAGCTCAGCGTGAGAAAATCAGTGTGCATTTGACAACGTGCCTCCAGAGTGTTTACAGGACAGCGGTGACCTGCCACCTTGTCCTCCTTGCCGTGCGTGTAATACCCATTCACCTCTACCTCTTGTACAGTGTAGCCACTTCATACACTATAAAGTATCTTCAGAGTCCACCTATAAAATCACCACCATATTTGTCTTTTCCACTTGTCACGCCAACCTCAACTGGAACACGACACGTACAACAACAGGCTGAGGTTTTACCAACACTAATTTTACCTATTTCTTAACCTTTTTCTCTCTTTTTATTGTAAACACTTTTTTTTACTTGTTTGATGAAATTAAATAAAAAGTAAATAGTATTAATTACACCTATAAAAATACACAAAACAGATTTAAAATAAATAACAAGAACATATGTTATGAATACAGGCAAAGTCTTGATGTCAAACACGCACATTTATCATATCGTAACCAAAGCAGTGTGCCAAACTCACAGAAATACAAAACGCAACACAAGTGACTTTACATAAAACAATATTTTTCAAGGTCTAGTTCCTCAAATATAGCAAAAAGAAAGAATAGTAAAAAAAAAAAAGTTGTATAATATGCGGCGAAGTTCAAGCACTTTCCTCCTCTGCTGTGTATTAAGTCAGGGGCTAACTCAGGCTCTTCTTCTCCGAAATTAAAAGTTTAGCGATTTATCTATGTATTCTTTATGTAGGAGTGGCACTGGCCAGGGGCTGCAAAAATTTCATAAGAAAGGGACCACCGGAGTGCTAGGTACTAAAGAAAAAGAACAGAACTGATAATCCAAAATTTGAAAAATGTTTTGACTCTTCCCCCTTGAAGGGATTCTGGTCGTAGGAAGGGCAGAATACAGAACCAAGCAGGGAGTTCCAGAGTTTAACAGTGAAAGGATTAAATGATTGTGAATACTGGTTAAATCCTGCATTTGGGATGTGAAGAGAATAGTGGTGGGAGAAAGTAGAAAGTCTTGTGCAGCGAGGCTGCGGGAAGAGGAGAGGCATGCAGTTAACAAGATCATAAGGGCAGTCAGCGTGTTAGTAGAGGCAGAAGGCAAGAAGAGATGTAACATTGCGGCGAAGAGAGGCTGAGTAAGAGTTAGTTAGAGGAGAAGGCTGATAGGACGAAACACTTCTGATTCCAGCCTGTTCAGGAGTGTTGAATCCCCCTCCTCCCCTCCCCCCTCATATGAGAAGCGTACTCCATACATGACGATGGGTACAGTCACCACACTCGCTAACTTCCATACCTTTCTCCTCCTCTCCCTCGTCCTTAAACCCTTGCTTGGTATCCTTTCTTGGTTCCTCCCTTCTGCACCGCTCCGCCTTGCCCTCTTTCATTCTTTCTTCTTGCACTTTCTTTGTCAGATTACACTTTACGAATACTTCACTTGTATTCCTTCACTTTATCTGAAGTCCTTTCACTTTCCTGCACTTAAAACTCTTTCATTTGACCTGCTGGTGATGAGAAGGTATGGCTCCGTTCACCCGATCCTGCTGCTGCTGCTGCTGCTGCCTGTGTGTGTGTGTGTGTGTGTGTGAGTGTAATCTGATAGTTACTTATTTTGTATTTATTAACTTATGGTGTTATGTTGGTTTGTGGTTCTATAATTTTGGATGTCTTTATAAATGTTTGTAATCATGTTTTGCTGTTAAATTATAAGCTATGGTACATGGACGTGTGTGTGTGTTGCAGGAATGCCAGGTACACACAACCGTCCAGAGGTTTCAGAGAGTCGTCACAAGTGAAACACAAGCACATATCCCGGATCGGAAACAAGCGTGCCCCCTCCGCCATCCGAGGCTGGGCGGCGACTGGCGGCAGGACTGACTGTGTGTGTGATCTGAGCGCCGCGGCTGTCTCACTCTTCTGATCGGAGCACCAACACAGCTTCGGATCACGCCTCGTTGTGTTTGATGCCTGTATTCTGAAACGCTTCGCTCTCTCAATACGACAATGTTCAAAGGTCACAGACTTGATCAGCCGAGTTCTCTAGAGTCTTTCTCTTGTTCATAACAAGGGAATCTTGTTTATCTGCCACCAGAAATATAAAAACACCCTTGAAGACCCTTGCAACTTCAACTACAGTCTTCTGAAAGTAGTGGAGGCGTGGCACAGAAGTGTTTCAAAATAGTCCTTGGTTCTGTGAGGTTCTCCTTTTGTTGTGAAAATCCGTTTTCTGTGAACTTGAAAGAAGTGTAACCATGTTTCGTATAAAAAGCAAATACGTAATTGTGGGGTGCATTACGCCACGAGATTCTGCGATATGCAATAATTTACACCACATATTGCATTAGTAGTAGTAGTAGTAGTACTAATACTATTTTTCTCTTCCCCTCCTCCTCCTCCTCCCTTCATGGACACTCATCATTTACACTCACTAACCTTGTTTTGCTGACGCCAAGGTACACCCACACACTCATCCAGGATTTCCTTCCCTCTAGGAGTAACAATATCGAGCAGCCTAAAACAGCCAACAATGTTCGTAAGCCGTAAACAACCCGAACAAAATAATTGTCTTAATCGGCAGATCATTTGAACATAAATGAAAGAAATGATCCTCACTCTGTACAACCCCTTGGTCCGTCACCTCCAAAGCACTACCCGACCAAGCGGCCTTGAGAGAAGGACGCCAGGACGGGCACCAGTGGCGGAACACCGCGACAGTGAGGCGGATCCTCTAGACCACTGCTTCCCAACCTTTTATAAGCTCATGGACCTTCAAGGGAGCTTTTGAGATATTCATGTATCCTAACACATAGGATAATGAATTACAAAAAAAAAAAAAAAATAGATAAATAAATAAAAAATACATAGTTTCAAGACTGAAAAATATAAATTAAAGTAGCAAGTCTCTGTTTTAATAATAAAAAATAATCACCCCATCCTACATAACTGTTTTATAAGTACTAGATGTACTATAAAGCAAAATGCTACAACTCAAAACCTGTGAGGCGCGAGTTGCGTCCAAGTGTAATATACAATACGCTAATTTGTAATATTTTAATTTAAGTTTAAATTAATTTCTTGCATGACACAATTTGCTTCATGTATATGTATTAGAGTACTACTGTGCACTCTTATACATACTGGCCATGTCATGTACATGCTACATGACACACAATTTTGTTTCTAAAACATCTTTACCTACTGTGCACTCTTACATGCACTAGCCATGTCATGTACCCAATTATTTCCAAGTATCCTTTGAAAAACATCATGCGCCCTAGGGTGCACCATGTACCCAGTTTGACTACCACCTAAATATAGGTCAGAGTTGGCGGGAACGAGGGAGGGGCGGGGAAGCATCCCCAGCGGGGATACCGAGGCAGCGGGAGGAAGGCCACTGCCAGGCCAAGTCTGCTGTACTAGTTTTAGGGAATGGACACAAACCTTACCAGATGGGGTCAAAGGGCAGATGGTCCATCTGGAGGCGGCAGAGAGGAGCAGTTCATGGCCTCACCGGCTCTGGTGGCAGTAGCAGCAGGCTGATCACCATTACAGTCTGGCGCCCATCAGCTGGCTGTCCGGCACATGTGCACCACCCACGGCCTTAACGACAGAGTACACCTCTGGCCACAGGAGAAGAACAACGAGACGTCCTTGCACGTCAACGACTCAGGCGAGAAAGACAAGCATTGATGTCACTCACGACCAAGTACACTGCGCAGTGCGCACACGAGACAGCTATCGTGGTGTCCGTCCGGAATCCGGCTTCGTTCCAACTTTGGATTCGGATTATTCATGTCTGGACTGCATTGGTTTTAATATATATACACCATGATGGGTATTTTATCACCTGAGGTAAAGCAACATTATAATGAACATGTCCACAACCTCCTAGCTTCGCTCATTTCACCAGTTCACTACGGTTTTCAATCCTCGCCTGCTGTTCTTGAATATTACCAACCACCGCTTGTTTTATGTTTGGCCACCCTTTGACATCGCTAGACAAATATTTTAACTCATACGACAGAAACAGCAGAAATAATGATTCACGATACCCGCCATGTTCACGAGGAACCACCTCAACCAAGGAATGTAGACGATATGTAGAATTCTTGACCTCCACCAAACCATGGATCCCTGGTGGGTCACACTGCACCATGCTACACAGAATGCCTTGGATCACAACTTTAGATGGATCCCCCATGAATAGAGGCATCTTGAGCTGCACTCCAGCAAGGGAGGGAGACAAATCCCACAGCTCCTCTCCTCTCGGCCCGGGAGTCGAATCCTCATCCTCTCAGCTGTGAGCCAATGGAACGTGCTGCGTGACAGGTCTCAACTTACTCATCTCAAGGAAGCTCAAGTCTGTAGCTTCCTTGGATTTAACCATAATCATGATCTCTAAACTCTACAGAGAGAATACCTGGTACGGCTAGAGTCCAGAAAGATTCGCATGACACACACACACACACTTGATGACAATCAAACAAGCTAGCAGTAAAAAAGGCACATTTATTTCATTCTTAAAAACATGGTAACAATGAAGTGACATGTTGATGCCTGGCGGACACATTGCCTCTTTTGCTCCTAGAAAAATATGCTTTACACATCACCATTACCCACTGTTGGGCCAAAACTACTCTCTCTCTCTCTCTCTCTCTCTCTCTCACCAATGAGCAAAATATATCTGATTTGCCACCGGACATGAATACAACTACATATCTATAATTACACACACACACACACGAACACACACACATTAATTAAAGCCCAGCATGGTCTTGATGATAATGAAAAGGATAATAAAATAAAAAGATTAATAATGAGTGATCATAAAGTATGCATGAATTTTCTTGTCTTTCAGCACCATAAATGCCCAGAAAAAAAATAAGATAAATTATGAAATACACACACACACACACACACACACACACACACACACACACACACACACACACACACACACACACACACACACAGCCCTCATTTGTCCCATGCAGAGATGAAAAGATGTACATTTATTTCCTTTTCTTCATCGTGTCACTCATGAGCAGGAGGTAAATTCCCTACAAGGCAAAGGTGCAGGCAGTGGCTGACCACCAGAGGGAAAGACAGGAGCATTGTGAAGGAGGCAAGCCTAGCTGATAACAAAGGCTTGTGCCAAAGCTAATCAATTTATAATTGTCGTGAGGCTTCTTGGCTGCTCCAGTGACTATGAGTGTCACACCAGCTGTCACCTCACCCCAGGACTGCCTCCACACAGCACTGCCTGGAGTTAGGCCATGTTCATTTATCCTGTTGGTCTAGTCTGGTCAGAGGTCATGTAATTTGCCACACTCATTCCCAGTGTTTAGCATTTCCCTCAATCTTAAGTCCTGTGACCTCCTTAGCATGTCACCTGTTATATTTGTGAGGAGAGTCTGTGGATTATTGACTTAATACTAAGGGAAAATGTTAAAGACAATGGGAAAAAGTGTGGGACAATAAAACATTTTTGACTGTGATAACACCACCATGCACAGGTCTCACATACACCTGCTGAGCAAGGCATAAGGGGAATAGCACTAGGATTCCCATCAAAACATTCAAGGTACACAACTCTTTACCCATTGAGCTATGAGTACAATGATAGCTGTAGCCCAAGAGGAGTTTGGTCAACCTTCAGTGTTCAGTCACTAAACTTCCCTAACAGGACTGCCTCATTGTCTCAGCAACTGTGGTACTCCCAACTTCTGGATCTGCCAACAAATAAGCTCATGTGGTGCCAGTTAACATCCATCCAGCACATACTCATCCAGAATGGGCCACACAGCTGCCAGACAGTCACACGCTTGAGGCTTCCCATCACCACTGTGAGGTCCAGACAGGCAGTAAGCAAAGACCAAGACTAACAACCCTCTTGGTGAAAACCTAAAAATCAAAATACCTAAAACAGATATGTAATACTCTCACTTACTTTCTGTTATCTCTATGTACAATTGGAATACTATTCAATTTATCTGAAAATTGCACCTTCAAGTATTTCTTGGGTTCAGAACCAATTTCAAATTATCAGCTAAAGTGGTGCAAAATCAGCCTATGACCAAAATACAATAACTAATAAATAATGTATAAAACCTTCAATATTCCCCTTCTGAAAAGTATCACAGATTACAAAGAGCACATCCAGGCTGACAAATCTGCTGCTGTGTTGCTTTTGCCACATGTGTGTGTGCATGTTGTCACCACTGACAACAGTTCACACCATCCAGCTGCCCCCCCAAAGTCCATCACTATACACACACACACACACACACACACACACACACACACACACACACACAAGCCACTTGAGCAAAAATACAAACAGATCACCAAGGATCCAGCAGCAGCAGCAGTAACAGCAGTTCAGAGGGGATTAAAGTAGGGAACATTTCAGATATCCATTGTCTACCAGCAGTGTGATTTGCCATGATGCACAGAACCATAACCAAGTGGATAAAATATGTGAAGGCTGTATGATATGATGACACACACACACACACACACACACACACACACACACACACACACACACACACACACAAACAAACACACACACACACACATACACACACAAGTGCGTTTCTTGGTAGGGCAGCAGCAATAGTAGCAGCAGCATTGATGGTAGTAATGGTAGAGGAGGTGCAGTCCGTCACTCCTCACTCAGTTTTCACAGATACGAAGAGCAACTGTGTCCAAACAGTGAGTTGGTCTGTTGGAAAGACACAGGACAATGTCAGTTTTGGATGTGTGGACACCAGGTCAGATGATGCTGTGTGAGGGAATGGATAGTTTAATTCTCTGTACTTTTTGTGAGAATGTCTGCTTAGTATAGAGATAGATGCACATAAATTTATACAGCTTGAGGCTAAGATGTAAAAAAGTACTAAGAATGTTATTACATTATTATATGAATGAAAGTATAGATGTATATTCCTTGCTCCAGCTGTTGGTGAGTGAATAGATGGCACTGAAATAGTTTAATGTAAGAAGGTGGTAAACCATACTGTTCATCATTTATTTTCTTGCCAAGGAAAATATGGCAAACAGTGAATATTACTCACATTATCAAGAAATATTCAAGAAAGATGGAAAAGAAAGCCCTAGTCTTTCAGTGCCCCTCCACAAGTAAGGGCTCATTCATACCACTCAGTATTGTCTTGCTACTATTTTGTGGCACACTGGCCTAACATCCCATGAACAAAAGGACAACCATAAACAGACCACTCACCAAGTGCTGTTCTGACAATTTTTGGCTTGTTCTGCCAGTACACAAAGAGGAAGTAGGCAGGCACCCCAGAGCCAGTAATGAGCAGGCCCATGCCCACCTCATATGGCCGCACTTACAGCGGCAGAAACACCAGGAAGCCACACACCAGCAGGAAGGCAATGGGAACGATGACGTTCACCTGCACAGAGAGGGAGGCGTTGTAGTCTTGTGGCATCTGTGTCCTGTTCTAATTATCAGCATGCCATTTGTCTATATATTTAGTATAATTTCTGTGACAACTATGTCCTCTTTCAGCTACACACACACAGCCTTCTCAGAGCAAAGTGGTTTGTCTGTTGTTCAACAGATCATCATGATAATTATACATTTCAACTATAAATAAGCTCTGAGGAGGTAGTATGTATTGATGTGGTGGTTGTGTGGCAGCAGTGGTGCTTAACTCATGTTGGCGATGCATTTATTGATACATTTTCTTTATTTCTCACTAATTCATCTAGGGTGACACAGCTTGCCTAGTTCAGCTTTCAGTGAACAGACTTAATGAAACAGGTTTTCCTGTAAAGACAGCCATGAGACCAAGTTGTTGGGGATTGACTCCCTGGGCCAGCACTCTCACACAGCAGGCCATGATTCCTGAAACTGGTAATCCACCAGTGTGGGGTTTTCACCTCTCCTTTCAGATCAATTGCTGTTGTTCCCAAGTAACATCATATTCTCCTTCTCCTGCTAACCCTATTTTTCTCCTGCTTCTCCTCTTTCAGTCTTTTTTTCTTATCCTGTTATTCCATCTTCTTCCATTGCTCCATTTTCTAAGGCTGAATCATCATCATAATCCCATTCCCATATTGAGTTGTGAGAAACACACACACACACACACACACACACACACACACACACACACACACACACACACACACACACACACACACACAACAAATAAATAAATAAACAAATAACAATAAATGAATAAAAAAATATATATATAAATAAATAAAAATAAAACCACAGGCAGATCATAATCACAGCCACCACTACTGTCTGGTGCTCACCTTGATGGGCCGCTCCATGTCAGGGTATTTCCAGCGCATGTACAGCAGACTGGTGATACTGCACAGGATGAATGAACTCTCTACAAAGCTGGTGTAGTCAATGAGGCGGTAGATGTCCGTGGTGGAGAGGTAGACCAGTGACAACAGGCCCTGGAAGAGGAAGGAGAGGAGGTGGAGGTGAGTCTTTGTGAATATTCCAAGCTATGGTTAAAATGGAATGCCTTGTCAACCTCTCATTCGGTAAGACAAACTGTTAATGACTGAGTGAAGGAGAGCATGACGGGGCATTACAGGCAGTTGTGCCAGATCTCATCATGTGGGGCTGTGGCACCAGGTACTTTGAACTAGTCCCACATGCTTTTGTTCTGATACAGAAGGTGATTACAAGAAAATAATAGACAAACTGCATTTAGACAAATATTCACTTTTAGATGCACCAAGCTAACTAAACATTCCAACCTAAATCTATTTTCTTCATTTGTGAGGATGTGTTCTGTCTGACTGAATAATATATAAAAACTGTGTGTGTGTGTGTGTGTGTGTGTGTGTGTGTGTGTGTGTGTGTGTGTGTGTGTGTGTGTGTGTGTGTGTGTGTGTGTAAATCTATTAGTAACTCTAGGAAAACTCATCAATCACTTTTCATACAAATACATCAACTTGGAAACTAAAGACTGATGAAGTTAAGAACTAAAAAATGTTTGTGTAGGTAAGCAATAATGTACACATAAGTACATTCACTTCCATACTTCTTTCCATCTGTCAAAATATTAGCTCACATTGCACATCCTGAGGGGACACCATAAGGACCATGATGCATGCTCACACAGACACACAGACACACACACACACACACACACACACACACACAGTAGTAGTGGTAGTAGTATTTTACTGACAAAAAAAAACATTGAAAATAACACAAAAAATTATGTTGTTTTTGTCCAACTTCAAAAGAACACAACTGCAACATGTAGAGGACTAATTGAACCAAAGCTACTATTCACAAAAATTATGAAAGGTGTCACACATATTGTTTTAAAATACATAAAAGCCACAGCAATGAATCTGTTAATGACAATAATAAAAAACCTATAAACACACACACACACACACACATAGCATTGCACAATGTCTTACCAGGAAGATGAGAGAAGACATTGGAGTGTTGCATTTGCAGTTGATGAGAGCAAGGTTGTCTGGGAAGTGGCCTTGTCTTGCACCCACGAAGCACAACCTGTCAACATCATTAAGCTGGTGAGTGGGGCATTACTACCAGTCATAACTTGTGCTCTAAATCTGACAGAGAGTAGAGGGAGTGTATGAAAGGAATGGATTGTGGAGCTCATGGAAATCTTGCAATCAAGTATATCTAAATTCTTGAATAAAGTGGATTCTCTGTTAAAATAAATAAGATAACTTTAGAATTGAACTCCATCATCATTAGTGGTTATAAATGAAGCAGGAAATCTCTTAATGTAGCACTGTGGTATTTTCACCAAACACTACAGCTGTTCATATATGACAGAAAACCTGAATGCAGGAGTATAACACCAGATGTGAGTCTAGGTATGAGAGAGAGAGAGAGAGAGAGAGAGAGAGAGAGAGAGAGAGAGAGAGAGAGAGAGAGAGAGAGAGAGAGAGAGAGAGAGAGAGAGAGAGAGAGAGAGAGAGAGAGAGAGAGAGAGAGAGAGAGAGAGAGAGAGAGAGAGAGAGAGAGAATTTTCTTATGTTTCTTATAATTGATGGATTACAATGAAAGATATGGATTACAATGAAAGATAGAAATAGATGTGACAGTATGTTCCATGCATGGACTGCCACATGTAGGCCTGATGGCTTCTTTTACAAGTTCTCTTAGTTTTCTTAATTGTGTTTTGAATTAAGAAAGCCTAAATTCCTCAGTCAAAAAGAGCTAGACAATCCTGAAGTGAAGTAGTATGCATTTGTGGTTATGATGAGTCAAGTGTATGAGAGGAAGAGCAGTTAAATTTTCTCCAGACCCTGATGTTGATGCCTTGCCTTGCCTATCTACCCTGAAGGATAAAACAAGCCTGGTATAGAGATAGATAGCCTGAGATGTGTGGATGTAGTGGGATTTAGCTAGTTTTCCCTATCTAAGAGCAGGTGGTCAGGAAGAGTGATGAATCAGCTGGGAAAATTATATATATATTACATCAACAAACAAAATAGGTGGTGAACAGATGAAAATAGATCTGAAAGGCTAGCAGGAGCAGCACCCACCTGGAGGAAGTCATGATGTGCACTGAGAGACCACCAAAGGCTGAGAGGGCCACCAGCAAGGGCATCACCCAGCTGCTGCTGCCCATTAGACGGTCAGCAAAGGTCTGTCATCAAGGCAACAACAACAACTAAGGTTACGTTCTGTAACACTGACCATTAGCTTGGATAGCGTGTGATAAAATTATTAAAAAAACAATGGGGGGAAAATTTAGAAAGGTAAGTAATTTTCATATTATATAATGCTTGAAGTCTGCTGCTGCTAGATAAGCCAAACTTAATATTAATGATAATTCCTGATTATTGTCTTTTCCTCTAACATAAATACACTGTGGTATGCTAATAGGAGAACCAAAATATCTAAGCTATTACATATAATTGTAAAGTTTAAAGAATGGACTCAAAACACTAGAAAAGTCAGAGCAATGTCTGCTATAATTACATTCTCTATAAAAGTAATTACTGAATGATCTGACTAACTTATCTATCACTTGTGCCACAACAGTCACATGGTGCCATCAACAACACAATGCAAATTACTCATGGAAGCTGTCAATGGTGTACTCACAACAGCAATGGCATCAGAGGCCAGCATGTCGACAGGGGAGAGCACAGCCAGGTAGGCAACATTGGCCATCACGTAGACCAGCGTCACCAGTGGCAGGGAGATGTAGATGGCCCGGGGCAGGTTACTGTGGGCAGGGTGTGATGTTAACAGGACTGGTGGTGACTGGTGGTGATATTGGATCATTGAGTTCCTTGTATTTCTCAAAATTAATTATGTACTAACAGGACACAACCTTCACAATGTTGCTCATATTCTAGTGAAGCTGTTCTTAATTATTTCTTGTGAAGATGTAATATATAGAAAACCTATAATGTGAACAAGATATTACTATTTCCTTCACATAAATTTATACAAAAATAGTTATACAGAATCCAAGGAAGGAACAAAAATGCTTTATGAGGAAAACACTGTAACCAATGAAACAATATTTGTCACTCCAACAAAGAAATCAAAATAATACAAAAACAAAGGTAATTTGCATTCATGATACCTTTAGGTGGCATGTTAATTTGGTACAAAGACATATAGATCATTTGCAAAATATACAAGTCCAAAATGGAAAAAGATGATTCACATATCAAGATTTATAGATAACAGATAAAAAGCAAAGGTATATGCTTAAAAGATAGACCATTCTGTCACAACTCTACAAAGAAGTATGCTCTCCATTACAAAACAGCAAGAAATTAATCTATCATAAATGAGCTAGGTAAACCTGACTAGAGCTTGAACCCAAATCTGACAACCCAAAAGGACAAGTTTTTACTGCTTGGACCATAAGGGAAGCACCTCACAGTCAGTCCTGCTTTGCCTTGTGTTTGTGTCTTGCCACAGTAAAGCTTGAGCCAAGGCCTACAAACCAGCTGGTGTGAGTGGCAGTGTGGTGCCAAGTGAGGGAGAGATGGTACTCACACAAATGGGTTCTTCAGCTCCTCCGTCATGAAGTTGAGGTAGTTCCATCCAGCATAGGAAAATATGCCTGAGTAGGAGACAGCTATCTCGCCTGGCTCAGTGCTGGTGCCCTGGAAGGAGTTGTAGAAGTTCCCAGTGTTGCCTGAAAAGTGGAGGTGAAGATTATTATGATGTAGATTTTTTTTTTTTTTTTTGTATACTTCAGAAAGACTATTAAGAATTTTTAATGTGTTCTGGAACTTGGATTTTTCACATCTTGACTGTAAAGAATCAACAAAAGCACAATATAGCAAAGTTCTATGCATAAAAATGGCTTACTAACAAGACTTAAACAAGGGTTAAAATAGAGAGCCATAGGAAACATGAACACATATAACTGAAGGCACTAAAGAATGATTAGATTGGTGTGCTACTACAATTAACAAGATTTCACAACAGGATCAATCAAACTTGCTATGTGAGGTCTCAGACACATATGATTTTGTTCTATCCCTACAAAGAATAAAGTAAACATCAGTCTTTTAAATATACTTAATAGCTATGGGATACAAGACTCCCCAAAATTAATATAATGTAGACTGACACCTGACTGACTGACTGGCTGATGGCATTGCAGTGAAGGGCAACGCTGCTAAAGACACATTCACTCACTCACTCACTGCCTCACTTGTTCAAACACTCACCCATGCAAAGGTGGACGATGCCAGCAATGATGACAATGAGCAATGCACCAATCTTGGTCACCATGAAGAAATCCTGCAGCTTGGTGGTGACTCGTACATTCCAGCAATTCAGTGCTGTCAGGAAGCCTGGATGGGGAGGACACAGTGACAGTCAAATATTAAAAAACTACACAACTCTAAACTCAGAATAAGAAATAATAAACAATGACTTTCATTATTACAGAGAACCATAATATACATAATATAGTAAATCTGTCAAAAGAAACTCTGTATGATGTAATATTTATAAAAGCATAAGAACTGGTCAAAACCTTTTTAATGTGTTTTTTGATGGACCACAACCTATAATGTATATATACTGTATATATTTTTCTTGGTGCAGTAAAAAAATATCTATATATCTAAAGATAAAAAGATGCTACAATTATAAGAATGAAAAAAATAAATAAATGAATATATAAAAATAAATAAATAAATAAAACAATGTGTGTGTGTGTGTGTGTGTGTGTGTGTGTGTGTTTACCTAGTTTACCTAGTTGTGGTTTATGGGAGGGGAGTAATCTCATAATATCCTATCTCTGTATATATCCAGTTTGGTCTTAAAAAGCATGGACAGTTGTAGAGCGGGGATTGGTACAGAAACTTCCAGACAGGTGCCGTGAGTTTATTTGCGGGCGCTGTTCACAGGCGCAGTTAGATTCCCCAGACACGGTCACAGCAAGTATACAACAGAGGCCTGCCAACAACCAATTAAGTGAATACGAAATCCTACACGAATTTAGCGGACACATCACAAGTTATAATATAAACATGGTCTGGAAATGTTATACTAATCCAACTCCATAGAAAATCATGTTTCTATC
>NC_087183.1:305000-332500 GCF_035594125.1 Scylla paramamosain
AATTGTACCATGGTTTAGAGTCCGTGCTCAAGGCCGAGTCACCGGAACAAGGCGAGCAAGTGTGGACTAAACTCAGCTGTGTGACATCCGCTCAGCACCCCAGCTGCGTCAGATTTCCCGGCAAAAACAAGGGCAATCGGCCAATCAGAGCGTCGCGTCGTGTTCCAGGCCTCAGATAACAACCGCAACGAAACTCTTAAAAACAAAAACAAAAACGCCTTCCATAATCTATGAAGGCGGATGGGGAGGGGAGAGAAGGACGTCCCTAGTCCCCCACCCAACCCTCGCCCACCTGCAGGCACCACTTGGTTCATGCAGACAAATGAGGTCAACTGGCGCGGGAGGCGTGGTGAAGCTGAGGCGCGACATAAGGCGGGAGGCAGGATGGCGGTGATGGTAGCCAGCTGGTGGAAGTAAGTGGCAGGGAAGAAGCAAAATATAAGGAAAGTAAGAGTGACAGGGAGGAAGGAAGTAATCTGGTGAACTTGTAAGCAGCAGCACGACATGGCGGTGGAGTCTTGGTTGTTGCCACAGAACGCCAACAACAATGAAGGATTTTTTTTTCTTTTCTTCCCACGCCGTTTTCCTGTAGCTAAGAATTACTGTCATGTACGGGGCTGTCTTCATCTGCTCTTATCAAGATACACATATACACACGTTAAATGTTAATACGCACTTCTGACTGGAGAGAGAGAGAGAGAGAGAGAGAGAGAGAGAGAGAGAGAGAGAGAGAGAGAGAGAGAGAGATTTCAGGTAACCATTTCAACATTACATATACTCCAAGCAGCTAAAAACAATAAAAAAAAAGTGTATTCCTTCATATCGCCCATTCATAATTTCTCTTCGTCAGTGTCGGTTTTCCCTGTTCCCTGTTCTCCCTTCCTTGCGTTTCGTTATTCCGTTTTTCACATCTTGTATCCTTATTCTCCTACTCTCTTTCCTCTTTCCTCCCTCCTTTTCCACTTTTTTACTATATTTTCTTCCTCAGTCTCGACTTCGTTTTCCTGTGTTTACTCTTTCTCTTCCCTTCTTTCGTCTTGACTCAAAGTTTCCTTCTTTTCTTACCCATTTTCCTTTCAATTCAGTTCTCTTTATTTTTCTTCGCACTAGTATTCGTGTCAGTTTTTATTTCCTCTCTTTGCAGATCTCTTATTTCTTCAAGTTTTCTTCCTTCGTATCAAATTAATTTTCCACTCTTTCCTACATATCTCCTTTCTCAGTTGCATCACTCGCCACCTCACCTTCCCTCACACGGCAAGGCAGAGCAGTAGTCGTGCGCACCTCAATATGTCCTGTGAGCGACTGGAGGGCGGAGGGTGGATGAGATGTTTATTTCAATGAGGCAACAATGGCGACGATGCCAAGCAGCACACACGTGGAGAGAGAGAGAGAGAGAGAGAGAGAGAGAGAGAGAGAGAGAGAGAGAGAGAGAGAGAGAGAGAGAGAGAGAGAGAGAGAGAGAGACCATAATAGATGTGCGACGTAGGGTGTCATGATAATAAAGAAGAAAAATGCTTAGCCCTGACACACCTTCACCCACAACGTACAAGTATACACAATAGCTTAAAGTCGAGTAACTCCTAATGTGCTCTGCGTTTTCCTTTAATCCTTTAAGGCCCGTCTTCAGAAACACTCTGCTCTCTCATCACAACTATTTTCAAAGGCCACAGCAATGACTAGCCAGGTTTTCAAGAGTGTTTCTCCCGTCAGTAATGTAGAAATCTTGTTTATTTATCACTAGAACCATAAAGACACCCTTAAAAACACCCTTAAAAAAATAGTGTAACTTCAAAATTAATAAAGCCTTTTGAAAGTAGTGGAGGTGCGGCGCAGAAGTGTTTCAGAATACAGACCTAAATTTTCAGCTCAGATAGGCTCTTAGCAGGTCACGGGCTGGGTGGGGGCTGATGGAGACCTCTTGACACCGTGGAAGAGAGTGCGGTATAAGGACCCCTGACCGTGACTAAACATACTACTCAATCTGACCTCATAACATCCTTCTCAGACACATCCAGTCCATGCAAGTCGGTCCTCCTCGTGTCAGCCACCCCCGCCGTGCGTCACACTGGCCGTGTTCTGCCACGCTTTGTGTTCTCATCACGACAAATTGCAAAGGCCACCAAGATGATTTTCCGGGGTTTTCATGGGCACTTTTTCTCACCGATGATGCAAAGCCCTTGTTGAACTTTCCCTAGAACCATGAAAACACTGACGTACAAGCCTGGTAACTTCCACTGCAGCCTATCATGACGAGTAGAGATATGCTGATCGAGGCGTTTTGAGGCTGTAAGACCGTATTCTGAAACACATCTGCGCCGCACCTCCACTGCTTTCATAAGGCTTGAGTTGAAAAGACGTGCATTCAGTGACGGTATTATTGCGGCTCTAGTGACAGATTAACAAGATTTCTACATAAGCATCTGGATAAACACCTTTGAAAATAGTCGAAGTGAGAGCAGAGCGTTTCAAAATTACAGACCTATGAGCCCATTCACTAACACGCGCGCACACACCCCAGTCTGTAAACACAAACCCCTCACGTTATCAAAGGCACCGGTATCTCGGGTATCGCCGCATCATCAGGGACGTTACACATTAATAACAGACACCACTGCGTAGAATTCGTGACAGCATGTTGGCACGAGTACCTACGCATTATTATTTCTGTTACTATATATTATGTCTTAATATAGATGATGGGAGTGTGGAGGAGGAGGAGGAAGAGAAACACACGAGGACAAACGGAAGCAGACATGTTTGACTATCTGACTATCTAACATGCAGTAAAATAGGATAACATAGACGAAAGCTCCTCCCCACCCACTGCTCCCTCCACCCAGGACGGATAGTAAAAAAAATATATATAAATAAATTAATTAATTAATTAATTAATTAATTAATTAATAAATAAATAAATAAATAAATAGATAAATTATATATATATATATATATATATATATATATATATATATATATATATATATATATATATATATATATATATATATATATATATATATATCATGTAATAATGAGAAACTAATGAAATTTTATATTGAAAAGACATTGTAAGTACCACTATTCCTACTTTTTTTCAGTCAGCAAGAACTTCAGTAAAGCAACAAAAGGAGGAGGAGGAGGAGGAGGAGGAGGAGGAGGAGGAGAAGGAGGAGGAGGAGGAGGAGGAGGAGGAGGAGGAGGAGGAAAAGAAGAAGGAGGAAGAGAAAGGACGATCAAATATATATGTCGCATATACAGGCTTGTCAAGCGAGAGGTGACTACACAAGCCACGCACACGCACGCACACACGCACGCACGGACACACACACGTCACGTGCCCAAAAGACGTGCACAGAAGCAAGGAAGAAAGGGTCACAGCCCCACGAATCCAGCAGTCTGCACTTCTTCAGTTGGGATCATATTGGATGATTTTCATTAAACTCCAAGGCTGCTCTCTGCCAATCGGTGAATTACGTAGTGCCAAATAAAATCCTCGCTTGAAAAGTCTTTAATTTTGTATAATTCTGAGCTACAATGGAGTATTTCTGTGATTAACATTAGGTTATTTTTATTAAGTTAAATAGCTGTTCTTTTACAATTATGTTACGTATTGTGTGTAGTAAAATCCTGCGCTTAAAATTCTCTACTTTTATGCAACTCTGCGCTACAATGGAATATTTAGCCCTCTCCCTAATTACCAGTCACTCTGAAATACCTTTAGTTGTTCTCTGAACTGGGAAGAAAATGCAAAATATATTCTTTTTCATTGTTAATTTTCTTGTAGATGGTCATAAAGACTTCACGCATTGCTTCTGGTGCTGGTAATTGTTCTGTGTAGCAGTGAAAGGGTTAAACAGGTTCCAAGAGGCCGCTTGAATTCTACAGCATGCAACACACAAACAAGAGTCGTAATTACGGAGGAGTAACCGACAGATGCGAGGCGGCGATAAGTGCGCGGGAGGAAAGGACGTCAGAAACTACACGCGTGGATGGACGAAACTAGAGTGGAGGTACAGTCACGCCTCGTCATGTAATACAGAAGTGGAAATACAGTGGTGGTCAGTTATGTAATACAGAAGTGGAAGTATACAGTCACTGCCAGTCACCAAATACATCACACTTCCTTCCACCGTGCCTAGCGTTCCTGCCTTAACCTTCACCTCATCGCCTCTGCTCCACCACACTCCCGTCCACCTCAATCTCATCTCCTCTGCCACACCACACTCCCTTCCACCGTGTTTAGCGTTCAGGTCTGTCCCTCAACTCAGGTGTGCTAAGAAACAATCACTTGTCTGGTGTTGTTGAGAGACTGTCAGCATCTGATGGAAGAACGTCACAGTGAGGGAAACATGCAATATACGAGTACCTAGTGGAGCTAAAATTTACGTACAGAAGTTTACTCCATTTCTGACCAACACTGCGTGTGCCCAAGAACAAATTAAGAGCACACGAAAAGGGAGATAAATGTACGAATGAATGATTAAAAGTTAAATGAAACGGTGAATAAGAATGTGAAAATAAACAAATAAACAAATAAATAGACAGAAAAATATGTATATTAGAATGTTAAAATGCACAGAAAATTTCTTCTATTAAAAGACAATTTTATCTTCCTTTTGCAGAGAGAGAGAGAGAGAGAGAGAGAGAGAGAGAGAGAGAGAGAGAGAGAGAGAGAGAGAGAGAGAGAGAGAGAGAGAGAGAGAGGTTGTAGTTACGTCGCGTCACGTCACGGTAGGGGAGAGGGGAGGGAAGGGGAGGAAGGGGAGAAGGAAGGACAGTATGCAGTTGTTGATGGGACGGAAGGAAGGGAAGGGGGGAGGGGTAAGTGGATTATGTAAATGTCTAAATAAGTGCCAAGGAATAGTGGTACAGAGCCAAGGCTGCAAGTGCTCTCTCTCTCTCTCTCTCTCTCTCTCTCTCTCTCTCTCTCTCTCTCTCTCTCTCTCTCTCTCTCTTCCATTAACTTCATTTTTTCTTTTCTTCTTCGTTCGTAAAGAAAAAAAAATTGTGTTATTTATCGTGTTTGTTCTTTCTTACTTGTTCTCTTCCTCGTGTTGTTTTCCATTATTCTTGTTATCTTCGTTTCTTCTCCTTCTCTCTTCTTTCTCTTCAACGTCTTTTATTTTGTCATTAACTCTCTCGCTGCTCTCTTGCCTCCTAATTTATCTTTTATTTCCTGCTACATTATCTCTGCCAGTTATCATCTCTTCTTTTTTTATCTCATTAGCTTAGTTCCCCCTCCCTCTCTCTCTCTCTCTCTCTCTCTCTCTCTCTCTCTCTCTCTCTCTCTCTCTCTCTCTTTTTTTTTTTTTTTTTTTTTCTCTCTCTCCATTTGTCCTACATCCTTCATTCTTCATTATCTCTGTCTCTCTTTCCTCTTCATTACTCCTGATTTCATCCTCTACTCGTATTTTCTTTTTTACGTAATTTTATCACCTCTTTACTTTCTCCCTTTTATTCTTCATGACTTCTTACTCTTTCTCCTAGTTTTTTGTTTTGTTTTGTTTTTGTTTTGACTCTCTCATCTTCTATAAGTTTCTTCTTTTTCTGCCCTTCTCTTCATAATTACGAACTTTTCTTCCCCCTCTTCCTTTCTCTCACTCATTCCTTCAGCTGCATATCCCTCGTTTATTTCTATTCTCTCTCTCTCTCTCTCTCTCTCTCTCTCTCTCTCTCTCTCTCTCTCTCTCTCTCTCTCTCTCTCTCTCTCTCCTCTCTCTCTCTCTCTCTCTCTCTCTCTCTCTCTCTCTCTCTCTCTCTCTCTCTCTCTCTCTCTCTCTCTCTCTCTCTCTCTCTCTCTCTCTCTCTCTCTCACCAACCTTGTTTCTTATCTCCTCACAGAGTCCCTTCGAGACCCTCCACTTCTCCTCCTCCCCCTCCGCCTCTTCCTCCTCCTTCTCCTCCCTTTCCTCTTACGACCTTGCCCTCTTTCTGTCACCCTCTCCCTCGCTCCTTCCCTGCTCGTGTGTGTCACCAGAGAGCAGAGAGTGAGAGCAAACTCTTTCACCACCAAACATACAACGATACACTGTTAAGGTCTGTTCCTGAACATACACAAACATTACATACGTCTCGACAGATTAATCTCAGCACCGTCATGGCTTCATGTACTATGCACTGAGAGAGAGAGAGAGAGAGAGAGAGAGAGAGAGAGAGAGAGAGAGAAAGAGAGAGAAAGAGAGAGAGAGAGAGAGAGAGAGAGAGAGAGAGAGAGAAAGAGAGAGAGAGAGAGAGAGAGAGAGAGAGAGAGAGAGAGAGAGAGAGAGAGAGAGAGAGATGATGCAGAGCCCACTAACACTCTTTCTTTTTGCGTATTATCAACGTTGCATGATTGAAGTACACTCGTGCAATTTTTTCCTGTGCTCTAGCTTTTCTCGGATTAGGCAGCAGAGGCGCTCGTTGTTGTGAGTAGATGTGGGTCTTCTTTAACTCTGAAACGCTTATGAGTGCAAACTGTCGCTCCGGAAAAAAACTGGGTGGGGACCAACTTGTGTGTGCTCTGCAATTGGACTGAAGCAATTACATTATTATCATCATCATTAGAAACAATAGTAATACCACCAACAACAACACTGACAATGCGTAAGAAAATAATAATTTTCTTTAAGCATTTTCTTTTTCCAAACCAAGTGGTACGTGACGACGACGACGATGAAAACAACAACAACAACAACAACAACAACAACAACAACAACAACAACAACAACAACAACAACTATAATAGAAATTGCACTACGCCTCCCTATGGTCTATAAACAAACTAGAAAAAAAAAGTTCTGTCTTGCTACGCCCCTTCGTTACTCATGGAGGAAAAGTGGCGGCAAGGCACGGTGGCAGCACGCTGATGGCTGCTGGCCTGACCCGGCAGTGGTCTGTGCGTGGCTGGACGGCGGCCACTCCATGTACGTGTATTACTTGGCATGGCACGTGGTGGTGAGGGGGAAAACTACGTCCAGGACAAGCATTACTGTATCGGTTCTCCTCTTCACACCCTCTCAAGTAGGTAGCAGCGGAGGTGTTTAGGAAGATCAAATACTGCTTTATCCCGTCTCTCTCTCTCTCTCTCTCTCTCTCTCTCTCTCTCTCTCTCTCTCTCTCTCTTCTCTCTCTCTCTCTCTCTCTCTCTCTTTGGTCTTACGTATCATTACTAGGTGTGTACGACTTGGGAAATATATACAGGTAGTACTTCTGTATAGGTTCATTCTTTTACATCAGAATGGACTCAAAATATGTCTTAAGTTTATTGCTTTCACTCGTTTATATATCAATGTTTAATTAATAATTTTCCACGATAAATATAACTTTTATGCGGTGAATAGTATGTACTTGTATTACCTTCAGATTAGATAACATTTTTGTATGTTTGAAAGCACTTCTTAACCTTCAGTAGCATTTTTCCCTTATTATTATTATCATTATTATTATTATTATTATTATTATTATTATTATTATTATTATTATTATTATTATTATTATCATTATTATTATTATTATTATTATCATCATCATCATTATTTTACGTTGCATAACACTTCCTTATTTTCAAATATATTCACTTGCATTAGAATGATCCTTCACTAAATCAAGCGACACCTTTCCGCGTGGAATGGCAGTAGTCTAGATTCAGTATCACTTTGTCACAATGTATGCATGTCAGTTATTGAGCGTCAGTATCAGTCTGTCAGTTTATCAGGATCAGTTCATCAATTCATCAGCATCAGATTGTCAGTTTATCAGCATCAGATTATCAGTTTATCAGCACCAGATTGTCAGTTTATCAGCATCTGTTTATCACTTTATCAGCATCAGTTTGTCAATTTATCAGTAGCAGTTTCACATCGCAGGTCAGCTTATCAACGTTCAGCTGCTGCCCCATTTGAAGGCGGTTCTCTTCTTTACGGGGCAAGAGGAAGATTTTATTTTTTTTTTTTTAATGTGCAGTACTTTCTTTAATCCCTTGGCCAGTTTCCTTTACACGTTAAAATTAGAAGAAGAAAAAGAACAAGAACAAGAAAAACAAGAAGCAGAAGAGAACAACAACAAGAACGAGAAGAAGAAGAAAAGAAGAAAAGAAGAACAAGAAGAACAAGAAGAAGAAGAAGAAGAAGAAGAAAAGAAGAAAAGAAGAAGAAGAAGAAGAAGAAGAACAACAACAACAACAACAACAACAACAACAAAGGCACCTCTCAAGTCAGCTACCGTTACTCCCAAATCTTGGACGCATTGCTCAATCCGCCCACAACTTTCAGTCTCAGTTTTCTGGTTTCCGTCATTTTTTCAGTACAGTGCCTGCAGCTCACACGTGGCCGTCACACCATGGAACACACCTACCTATTTCCACCAATCATTTTTATCCATGAATTTGTCTAATCTTTCTCCCTAATGACTCGGCAATAACAACCTGATTACCGAGTCTGTTCCATTTATCAGCCACTATCTGAGAAGCTATTCCTTCCTATCCCTATTTTAACCTTTTCGCTGCCATGGTTGTCTCTGGGTAACATTTTAACCTTTTCGCTGCCATGGTTGTCTCTGGGTAACATTTTAACCTTTTCGCTGCCATGGTTGTCTCTGGGTAACATTTTAACCTTTTCGCTGCCATGGTTGTCTCTGGGTAACATTCGAAACAGCACAGGAACATAATTTGCAAGATTATAAGGAAGATAGAAAGAATAAGACGTTTATTTTCTATTTTCTATGCTATAAAACAAATTGATACACTGTAGTACAAAAAATGTCTTAAAATTGATAAGAGATTATGGGAAAAAATGTCTAGCACTGAAAGGGTTAAGTCTATCAAACTTGAACCCATTTTTCTTATCCTTTCCTTTTTTTTTTTTATGTAAAGGGTAACAAAAGGTTATAAAAAAGCCCACTGACGGTACCAATTCCCATAGACTACAGTTAAGAAAGGATCATTCAGGATGGTTCTGCTTTTATTTATTATTTAAATATTTATTTTAAGTAATTTTATCTTATTTGATCTCTTGTTCGTCTTCATTTTATTTTATTTTTTTTTCATGACAAGATCTTTTAGCTCTTCCGTCAATAATCTTTTCTTATTGTTTTTTTTTTTTTTTCTAGAAGGTTTCTGAGTCTTTTTTTTCTTTTTAATAAATAATTTTACCATTATTAATTTTTCGCTCTCCTTTATTTTTTCATTCTTCCCTTGTAAGATCTTTCTTATTTTTAAAGTTTCTGATTATATATATATATATATATATATATATATATATATATATATATATATATATATATATATATATATATATATATATATATATATATATATATATATATATATATATATAGAGAGAGAGAGAGAGAGAGAGAGAGAGAGAGAGAGAGAGAGAGAGAGAGAGAGAGAGAGAGAGAGAGAGAGAGAGAGAGCTTAATCTTACCTAATTCTTTATTTCTTTATTCTTTCTTGGAAAGGCGTTTTAGCTTTTCTATCAAATTTCTCTTCTTATTGGTTCTTTTAGGGAGTTTGATTTTTTTTTTCATAAATAATTTAATCTTTATTAATTCTTCACTCTATTTCATTATTCCTTCCTTGCCTTCTTTTGCGGTAATATTAACGGTTTCTTTTTTCTTTTATTTTTTTATTGACGAAGATTATATATTCCTTCCTATTACACTCACGCTCCTTTAATTTTCGTAATCATATTTACTGCTGTGTTACTGAGAACCGAGTAATTTCACATTCTATTCGTATTGAGTTTGTTACCTATTTTATTTATTTATTTATCTATTTATTTATTTCGTTTCCGTGTGTAACATTTCTTTTCAAACACTGAGAAATCGATCTGAAGAGTCGAGCGAGGAGAAGCAGATTGTAATGGAATACCCCGCTAAAAAATAATGCACTCAAGATACACATAACCCGTTATCAGGTGCGCCAAAAGTGACCTCCGAGACCCAAGTGGAGCTGAGTGGAAGACCTCCCTGTATGTTGCAATATTTCCCTCTACCTTTGATTGGAATCTTGCAGAAGAAAGGCTTCTCTGGTAAACCCTGGAACTCCCTGCCTACTTCTGTATTTCCACCTTCCTATGACTTGATTTCCATCGAGAGAGGTTTCAAGACACTTACACTTCAATTTTTGACTACCGCTTCTGACCCTGTTCTGGGACTGACATCTCAGTGGGCTTTTTTTTTTTTTTTTTTTTTTTATTGGATTTTTGTTCCCCTTGGCCAGTGCACTGGAGTCGGGTGAGGTACCAGTAATGTGGAGGCAGGCTAATGTAGTACCCATCTTTAAGAAAGGAGATAAAACTTTAGCGTCTAATTATAGACCTGTCAGCTTAACTTCAGTTGTAGGTAAAATGTTAGAGTCAATAATAGCGAGGAACATTAGGGAAAATTTAGACAAACATAACTTGATAAATCAGTCAAGGCATGGCTTCACGAAGGGGAAGTCTTGCCTGACAAACTTGTAAGTTTTTACAGTAAGGTGTACGAGGCAGTAGATAATGGTGATAGTTATGATATCTTATATCTGGACTTTAGTAAAGCATTTGACAAGGTGCCCCATCAAAGGCTCCTGAGAAATATTAGGGCACACGGGATAGATGGGAAGGTGTTAAGCTGGATAGGGTCATGGCTTGGTAACAGGCGACAGAGAGTGGTAATAAACGGCTCGAAATCCGAGTGGGGTCATGTAATTAGTGGGGTGCCACAGGGATCAGTATTAGGGCCATTGTTATTTCTAATATATATCAATGACTTGGATAGTGGAATTAGTAGTGATGTTAGTAAATTTGCGGATGACACAAAGATAGGTAGATTAATTAAGTCAGATTCGGATGCCATCGCCTTGCAGACAGACTTAGATAAAATGAATGAATGGACGGATAGATGGCAAATGCAATTTAATATCAATAAATGCAAAGTGCTTAGCGTAGGTAGAGGAAACCCACACAATAGGTACACATTAAACAACCAAACTGTGGTAGGTACAGGGTACGAGAAAGATTTAGGAGTTACAGTTAGCTCTGAACTCCGTCTAGGGAAACAATGCATAGAAGCCAGAAACAAGGCAAATAGGGTACTAGGATTCATTTTTAGGAGTGTTAAAAGTAGAAGGCCGGAAGTAATATTAAAGTTATACCTGGCGCTGGTCAGACCTCATCTAGACTACGCTGTGTCTTTTGAGTGTTTTGAGCTTTTATTAATCTTTCCCTTGGTCCCGTTTTCTTTTTAGATGCTTAGTAACTCTTCCTCATTATTTCTCCTTTTCTCGTTTTCTCTTTTCCTAAGTTCTTTTTTTCTTGTATTCTTTCTCTCCTTTTCTCCTTTCGTTTATTGATTTCTTATTATTTTCCATTCATTTTTTTATTTTTTAATGTATTTTCCTCTCTTCTTTCCTTCCGTCTCTCCTCATTTTTTCTTCTTTCTTTTCCTCCGTTTTCTTTTTTTTTATTTTCTTTATTTTTTGTTCCATTTATTTACTTACTTTCTAATTCTCCTTTCTCCTTTCTTTCGTTCCTTTATTCCTTTCTTTTTTCCAGTTCTGTCTTATTTCCTAATTTATCCACCTTCTTCTCTTCTCCCTTCCTTCTCTTCCTCCCTTTTCCTTTTCATCCATTCCCCTCTTCATTTTCTTTCTTTTCTTTAGATTACTCTCATACTCCATTTTCACCCTTCCTTACATCTTCCTTTCTTCTTCATTTTTCTTCTTTTTTCTTTCTTCTTCTTCTTCTATATTCTTTTTCCCTGCCTTCTCTCTCTCTCTCTCTCTCTCTCTCTCTCTCTCTCTCTCTCTCTCTCTCTCTCTCTCTCTCTCTCTCTCTCTCTCTCTCTCTCTCTCTCTCTCTGTTGACGTGACTGGGAGTGTTATTGGCCTCTACCTTGCCACACAGCCTTGCCCTGTATTGTCTCTGCTCTTGATCTTGATGCGGCACATTAATTTCCTCCCCTAAGGATTCAAAGGTCGCGCCAGAAATTCAAAATCCGATTGAGGAAGGCGCTTGATGTCGGGTGATCGAAGGAGGACGAGACCCAAAGACGCCGGAAGCCTATTTGTGATGTGCGTGTCCTTTTTACCAAGCGTGTTCTCGTCATCTCATCGGGAATTGACGCTGTTTACTCCCTCCTCTCCGTTTCCTTCCCTCAACACACACCGGAATGTTCTCTGAGGGGCTGTGTTTCATTAAGTGTCTTCTTGAGATCCTTATAGTTAAGGTTTGTGATTGTTTTTACAGTTCACGTAAGTGTTTTTTTTTTTTTTTTTTTTTTTTAGTCTTTCGTATTATTGTTTGATTTGATTGACATTGTTTTTTTGGTTGTGTTCGTTTAGTGCTTTTAATTTTGTTATCATACTGTGTTTATACTTTCCCTTATCTTTTATTCTCTTCACTATCTTTTCATCCTCTTTCTTAATTTTATCACACTTTGCCATTTCAGTTGTCTTTTCGATCATTAAATAAAACAATCAAGATTAAAAATGGTACTTTACGGCGAACGATTTGACTACAGCAAGACCCAGTAGCTCACCGAGGTGCAGAAGCGGGTGGCCCGGTGCAGAGCCGAGGCCGCCCGGAAGGGCCGAGAGCAGGCCCGCCTCTGGCGCGCCAAGAAGAGCAAAGCACCACAGGGGCAGGGCGACGCTCCCGTGTTGGAGCACCCTGCCTGCCAAGCCACCAACTTGATGGCGACTAAACATTGATGATGACTTAACGGAGGCCAAATCTCCCCTAGCCAAATCTGATATTCACTAAACTGAGGCCAAATCTCCCCTGGCCAAACCTGATGATGACTTAACGGAGGCCAAATATCCCCTGGCCACACCTGATATTGACTAAACTTAGGCCAAATCACCCCTGGCCAAACCTGATGATGACTTAACGGAGGCCAAATCTTCCCTGGCCAAACATGATGATGACTAAAAGGCCAAATCTCCCCTGGCCATACCTGATGATGACAAAAAGGCCAAATCTCCCCTGGCCACACCTGATATTGACTAAACGGAGGCCAAATCTCCCCTGGCCTAACATGATGATGACTTAACGGAGGCCAAATCTCCCCTGGCCTAACATGATGATGACTTAACGGAGGCCAAATCACCCCTGGCCAAAACGTGATATTGACTAAACGGAGGCCAAATCTCCCCTGGCCAAACCTGATGATGACTTAATGGATGCCAGATCTCCCCTGGCCAAACCTGATGATGACTAAAAGGCCAGATCTCCCCTGGCCAAACCTGATGATGACTAAAAGGCCAAATCTCCCCTGGCCAAACCTGATATTGACTAACTGAAGGCCAAATCTCCCCTGGCCACACCTGATATTGACTAAACGGAGGCCAAATCTCCCCTGGCCAAACCTGATGATGACTTAACGGAGGCCAGATCTCCCCTGGCCAAACCTGATGATGATTAAATGGCCAAATCTCCCCTGGCCATACCTGATGATGACAAAGAGGCCAGATCTCCCCTGGCCAAACCTGATATTGACTAAACGGAGGCCAAATCTCCCCTGGCCAAACCTGATGATGACTTAACGGAGGTCAAATCTCCCCAAACCTGATGATGACAAAGAGGCCAAATCTCCCCTGGCCAAACCTGATATTGACTAAATTTAGGCCAAATCTCCCCTGGCCAAACCTGATATTGACTAAACTTAGGCCAAATCTCCCATAGCCACAACTGATGATGACTTAACGGAGGCCAGATCTCCCCTGGCCAAACCTGATGAAGATTAAAAGGCCAAATCTCCCCTGGCCATACCTGCTGATGACAAAAAGGCCAGATCTCCCCAGGCCAAACCTGATATTGACTAAACGGAGGCCAAATCTACCCTGGCCAAACCTGACATTCACTAAATAGATGCCAGATCTCCCCTGGCCACACCTGATATTGACTAAACGGAGGCCAAATCTCCCCTGGCCTAACATGATGATGACTTAACGGAGGCCAAATCTCCCCTGGCCTAACATGATGATGACTTAACGAAGGCCAAATCTCCCTTGGCCAAACCTGATATTGACTAAACGGAGGCCAAATCTCCCTTGGCCAAACCTGATATTGACTAAACGGAGGCCAAATCTCCCCTGGCCTAACATGATGATGACTTAACGGAGGCCAAATCTCCCCTGGCCTAACATGATGATGACTTAACGGAGGCCAAATCTCCCCTGGCCAAACCTGATATTGACTAAACGGAGGCCAAATCTCCCCAAACATGATGATGACAAAGAGGCCAAATCTCCCCTGGCCAAACCTGATATTGACTAAACGGAGGCCAAATCTCCCCAAACATGATGATGACAAAGAGGCCAAATCTCCCCTGGCCAAACCTGATATTGACTAAATTTAGGCCAAATCTCCCCTGGCCAAACCTGATATTGACTAAACTTATGCCAAATCTCCCATGGCCACACCTGATGATGACTTAACTAAGGCCAGATCTCCCCTGGCCAAACCTGATGATGACTAAAAGGCCAAATCTCCCCTGGCCACACCTGATATTGACTAAATTTAGGCCAAATCTCCCCTGGCCAAACCTGATATTGACTAAACGGAGGCCAAATCTCCCCTGGCCACACCTGATAATGATTAAACGGAGGCTAAACCTCCCCTGGCCAAACCTGATATTGACTAAACTTAGGCCAGATCTCCCCTGGCCAAACCTGATATAGACTAAACGGAGGCCAAATCTTCCCTGGCCACACCTGATATTGACTTAACGGAGGCCAGATCTCCCCTGGCCAAACCTGATATAGACTAAACGGAAGCCAAATCTCCCCTGGCCAAACCTGATATTGACTTAACGGAGGCCAAATCTCCCCTGGCCACACCTGATATTGACTAAATGAAAGATAAATCTCCCTTGGCCAAACCTGATGATGACTTAAAGGCCAAATCTCCCCTGGCCAAACCTGATGATGACTTAAAGGCCAAATCTCCCCTGGCCAAATCTGATGATGACTAAAAGGCCAAATCTCCCCTGGCCACATTTGATATTGACTTAACGGAGGCCAAATCTTCCATGGCCAAACCTGATATTGACTAAACGGAGGCCAAATCTCCCCTGGCCACACCTGCTGACCAAACCTACCGTGGACAAACTTGATGACAAACCAAACTTACCCTGGACAATCCTAAAGACGACGACCAAACCTACCCTGGCCAAACCTATCCTGGCCAAACCTGATGACGACCGAAGCCTACCCTGACCACACATAACTGCTAGCAAATTTCTCGTGGTCAGGAAAAAAATTACTTCTCTTTTCTTATTTTCGCTTATCTTTCCATCTTTTAAAATCTTCATTCATTCTTACATACATTCATACATAGATATCATTTATAAGAGAGAGAGAGAGAGAGAGAGAGAGAGAGAGAGAGAGAGACAGAGAGAGAGAGAGTGAAAGAGAGAGAGAGAGAGAGAGGCTAGAAATGAATGGGTGTGATAAGCAGTCTCTCTCTCTCTCTCTCTCTCTCTCTCTCTCTCTCTCTCTCTCTCACACACACACACACACACACTAGTCAATTACTAGTTAAAGATTAATCAGTGAAATAAATACATAACATTATGTTAATAAGTTTTCTAAAAGGAAAAGGAAATACTTGTACTTCCCCTTCCCCCCGCATAGTATTCATGAAATCTTACTGAATTGTTAACTTATGTTTATTATATATATATATATATATATATATATATATATATATATATATATATATATATATATATATATATATATATATATATATATATATATATATATATATATTGAATGGAGAGTAGACTCTCTCTCTCTCTCTCTCTCTCTCTCTCTCTCTCTCTCTCTCTCTCTCTCTCTCTCTCTCTCTCTCATAAACACTAACCATTTTCATTGTTCCTTCCCTCCCTCCTTCCTTCCTTCGTGAATACCTTGTAATTAATTAAAGAACACCTGCAGAGACCAAACATCAAGAAAAGAAAGATGTAACAGTCCACTTTTTAAACATACATTTTCTTTGATGTAATTTTGAAATAAAAGAATGTTAAATGTGTTTTTTTATGACATACTTTGTTAATTTCATCAGTTCTTTTCTAGGAGTTTGCTATTATATAATGAAAGCCAGAGAAGGAGGCAGTAGACACCTGCCGAAATGATAATTACTCCCAGTGAGGTGTGCAGCACTGTTCAGGGGGTGCTGTAAACTTATCATTAAACCCAGCTGTGACCTCACTGAACGTTTCCCTTTGTGTCTCACAACACAAGGGGGCAGTCACAGCCTGCCCTCTAAAGACAACTCTCTTCCTCCACACAAAACTACAAGCACCTAATAACACACACACCCTTCACTCAAAAATTTTAAAATCATCATGGCGACTCCTACACCAGCCTCGGAGTCCCCATCTGGGGAGGGGACCATAAATGTCCCCAGGTCGGACTGCCTTTCTGTCGATGACCCTAAGTGTCTTGACACCCCCCCTCAACTTTTTCTTCATTAACTTATGCAACATTCGCGGTCTAAGATCTAATTTTCAATCTGTAGAACACCACCTCTCCTCTTCTAAACCTCATCTTCTTTTCCTCACTGAAACTCAGGTGTCTGAGGCAACTGACAGTGGCCCATTTTCTGTTCCCTCCTACTTTCTCTATCCTCATTTTCGATCCAAAGGTGGATGCTGCGTTTATGTGCGCAATGACTTAACCTGCTCTCGTGCCCACGCTCTTGAATCTTCCGAGTTTTCCATCATCTGGCTACGACTACAGAGTCACTCTCATACTAAATTTATCTGTGCTGTATACCTCTCACCTAACTCCTCTGACTATAAGAAATTCTTTGACTACTTAACTTCCAAAGTGGAGTACATTCTGACCCTCTTCCCTTTTGCAGAGATCTCCATTCTTGGAGACTTCAATGTTCACCACCAGCTTTGGCTTTCCTCTCCCTTCACTGACCATCCTGGTGAACTAGCCTACAACTTTGCTATCCTCCATGACCTAGAGGAATTGGTGCAACACCCTACTCGTATTCCTGACCGTCTTGGAGATAAGCCCAACATTCTTTACCTTTTCCTGACCTCTAATCCTTCTGCTTATGCTGTCACCCTTTCTTCTCCGTTGGGCTCCTCCGATCACAATCTCATATCTTTATCTTGTCCTATTACTCCAATCCCTCCTGAGGAAGGTGCCTCTGGCGTTTTGCCTCTGCTAGTTGGGGGGACCTGAGGAGGTATTTTGCTGATTTTCCTTGGAATGACTACTGCTTCCGTGTCAGAGACCCGTCTTTGTGTGCTGAGCGCATAACAGAGGTGATAGTGTCTATCATGGAGGCATACATTGCTCACTCTTTTTCTCGTCCTAAACCTTCTAAACCTTGGTTTAACACAGCTTGTTCTCGTGCTATACATGATAGAGAGGTGGCCCACAAAAGGTACTTAAGCCTTCCTTCACCAGAATCTCATGCACTTTATATTTCTGCCCGGAACCATGCCAAGTCTGTTCTCCAACTAGCCAAAAACTCCTTCATTAACAGAAAATGTCAAAACCTTTCAAGATCTAACTCCCCTCGTGATTTCTGGCATCTAGCCAAAAATATCTCCAATAACTTTGCTTCTTCTTCTTTCCCTCCTCTATTTCAACCAGGTGGCACCACTGCTATCACATCTATTTCTAAAGCTGAACTCTTTGCTCAAACCTTTGCTAAAAAACTCTACCTTGGACGATTCTGGGCTTGTTCCTCCCTCTCCTCCACCCTCTGACTACTTCATGCCACCTATTAAAATTCTTCGCAATGATGTTTTCCATGCCCTCGCTGGCCTAAACCCTCGGAAGGCTTATGGACCTGATGGGGTCCCTCCTATTGTTCTCCGAAACTGTGCCTCCGTGCTTGCACCTTGCCTAGTCAAACTCTTTCAGCTCTGTCTGTCAACATCTACCTTTCCTTCTTGCTGGAAGTTTGCCTACATTCAACCTGTTCCTAAATAGGGTGACCGTTCTAATCCCTCAAACTACCGTCCTATTGCTTTAATTTCCTGCCTATCTAAAGTTTTTGAATCTATCCTCAACAGGAAGATTCTTAAACATCTATCACTTCACAACCTTCTATCTGATCGCCAGTATGGGTTCCGTCAAGGCCGCTCTACTGGTGATCTTCTGGCTTTCCTTACTGAGTCTTGGTCATCCTCTTTTAGAAAATTTGGTGAAACTTTTGCTGTTGCCTTGGACATATCAAAAGCTTTTGATAGAGTCTGGCACAAAGCTTTGATTTCCAAACTACCCTCCTACGGTTTCTATCCTTCTCTTTGTAACTTCATCTCAAGTTTCCTTTCTGACCGTTCTATTGGTGCTGTGGTAGACGGTCACTGTTCTTCTCCTAAATCTATTAACAGTGGTGTTCCTCAGGGTTCTGTCCTGTCACCCACTCTCTTCTTATTATTCATCAATGAACTTCTAAACCAAACTTCTTGTCCTTTCCACTCCTACGCTGATGAAACCACCCTGCACTTTTCCACGTCTTTTCATAGACGTCCAACCCTTCAGGAAGTATACATTTCATGCAGGGAAGCCACAGAACGCCTAACTTCTGATCTTTAAAATCTGCGATTGAGGTAGGACAAACTTAGTATTGTTCAGTGTTTCAAAACTCAATCCTTCCATCTATCAACTCGACACAACCTTCCAGATAACTATCCCCTCCTCTCCAGTGACATCCAACTGTCTCCCTTTTCTACACTGAGCGTTCTCGGTCTATCCTTTACTTCTAAAGTAAACTTTACTTTATTTTTAATTTACTATCCTTTACTATCTTAACTGCAAACTTCACATCTCATCTCTAGCTAAAACAGGTTCTATGAACTTAGGCGTTCTGAGTCGTCTCTGCCAGTTTTTTCTCCCCCACCCCCTTACCAGCAGCTCACTCTGTACAGGGGCCTTATCCACCTATGTATAGAGTATGCTTCATATGTATAGGGGGGGGTGTTCCACTTATACGATTCTTTTAGACAAGGTGGAATCAGATGTTTTTTGTCTTAGCAACTCCTCTCCTCTAACTCACTGTCTTCAGCCTCTCTCTCTCTCTCTCTCTCTCTCTCTCTCTCTCTCTCTCTCTCTCTCTCTCTCTCTCTCTCTCTCTCTCTCTCTCTCGCAGTGTTGTATCTCTTGCTATCTTCTACCGCTATTTTTATGCTAACTGCTCTTCTGATCTTGCTAACTGCATGCCTCCCTCCTCCCACGGTTTCGCTGCACAAGTCTTTTCTTTCTCTTACCCATATTCTGTCCACCTCTCTAATACATGCAAGAGTTAACCAGTATTCTCAATCATTCATCCCTTTCTCCGGTAAACTCTGGAACTCCCTTTCCACTTCTGTATTTCCTCCCTCCTATTTTCAAGAGGGAGGTTTCAAGAAACTTATCCTTTAATTTTTGAAGACCACTTTTTGACTGTTCGGGGACCGGCGCCTCAGTGGCCTTTTTTAATTATGATCTTGTTGCCCTTGGCTGGTGCCTCTCCTTCATAAAAAAAATATATATATATATTGTAACGAAAAGGGAGGAAACGGACAGAAAGGTGCGAAAGGTGAGAGGGAAGGGAAGGAGAAAGGGAGGGAGGCACGCTGGTTCAACACCTCGCGGCTCTAGTCTCGGGAACGCGAATTTACTCAACTTACACGAATACTGAAGTGTGTGTGTGTGTGTGTGTGTGTGTGTGTGTGTGTGCTTTTCTCTGCCACTTTTGCACTTCCAATCTCAAGCATGTTTACAAGCAACTTTCCATTACGGTGACAGCTTCAACTTCAAAGACACGAGCGATAAGTCAGTAAAGCAGTAATCTATCAGTTGCAATTCTTATTTTCTATAAACATTGAGTAAGTGGGTTCTTGAACGTTTCAGCATTTTTTGTTTAAAGTTTTTAACAGGCTATAGCAGAAGGTATAAAGATTTCTGAAGGTGTTTTCCTTCTTCTAAAAAGTTTAGCGAGGATTCTGCATCTTGATACAGAAAAAATAAATAAATAAAAATAAATAAATAAATAGCATGCCTGTGAAACGAACTCATCAGCTCTGTAGTCTGTGAAACAGTCTGATGAGCACCTCAGACGTTTACCACTACGGGTTAATCCTCAGGTTCACGACAAATGACATAATTACAGCGAGATTCAGCCATTCAGTACAGACCATTGTCTTTTCCCAGCCACCTCCTGATCCTGGCATATGAATGATGTATTTACGCTGAGTGTAGTTTGTTTAGGAGTCTCGCATGAGGGTCCTTGTCAGGTCCTTGTTCCAGAAATCGACATGTATTTCACTGGTGAGCATTGGCCTATTCCTGTGTTCATGAATATCGTAAGAGAAATCCATCTGGAAATTGAGGATAAACATTGGCTCCTGCTTCCCTGCTGGTTACCTGTGCTTGCTGAATTTATTATTTATTATTTATTATTATTACTTATCTTGATTACTTCACTGCAGGGGTTATTTTTGCTAACACACACACACACACACACACACACACACACACACACGAGAGAGAGAGAGAGAGAGAGAGAGAGAGAGAGAGAGAGAGAGAGAGAGAGAGAGAGAGAGAGAGAGAGAGAGAGAGTCTACGTATAGTCGCATTTTACAGAAGTATTTTTAATCACCGCAATAATGTTGTCGTGTAATGCTTATCGGTAAACTACATGCTTTTTGATGATATTTTTCTTGTTATGAGATACTGTAATATTCCACAGCCTGCAAAAAATAAGATTAAACAATTCGCAATTTGACTCAGTGGCACCTCCGAGGCTGCGACAATGCAACCGTGCGTCCGTCATGTCACAGAGCACACCCGCGAGTCCCGTACATTTTCAACTCCACTGACGGGTAAACAAAGCCTTACAATGCATATGTGTATACAACATTATCTACTTAGAATTACGCGTTCTTTCACTTCTTTCAGTATTTGCAGAAACTCGCGTTATGCCCTGTAATTATCTCTCCCTCGATCAGAGAGAGAGAGAGAGAGAGAGAGAGAGAGAGAGAGAGAGAGAGAGAGAGAGAGAGAGAGAGAGAGAGAGAGAGAGAGAGAGTTGGAGGAAGGATAATAAAGGAATGGAGGGAGGAAGGAAGGAGGGTCAGGAAATCTTATTCATGGTATAAATGTACTTAAAGCTTCCTGGACGAGGCAAGATGGACTCCGAGCCAAAAATGGGAAAGTAAATTTTCAAAAATATATAGAAGCCCATCGAGGCGAACAGGGAAATGAAAAATTGCAACTGAAAATATTAACATGAACCCTCCCCCAAATAAATAAATAAATACATAAATAAGTAAGTAAATAAATAAATAAATAAATAAACTGCAGGAGAAAATATCAACTTTAGAAAAAAAAGACAAAATAGATTGTGGAAAATAAAGGAGATAAATGTGTATATCACTGACAACACCATTAAAAGGACAAAAAAAAAAAAAAAAAGAGAGGAAAAAAACGATAAAAATTCATATCTGGAGGAAAGAAATTCAAGGAAAAACAGAATAGATATGTATACAAATGGAAACAACATTGGAAGGGAAAATAAATAAAAGGAAAGAAAAAAAATCACGACCACGAGTAAGGTAATCGAAATAAAAGAAAATTAAAGGAAATACAGACACAAATTACGACAAATAAAGGAAAACAATAATGACAGCAAGAAAATAAAATAAAAAATACCAACACAAAGCAAAATATAACAACATTCATAACACAATAATAATAATAAAAAAAGTCAATTGACGTCATTCGATTTGTGAAACTCTCCGCCGCGCATCCAATGACAAAATGTGCAAGAGAAGATCAGGACACAGGTGAAATCGCACCTCAAGACAGAGCAAGAGAAAAGAAGAGAAAAAAAAATAAATAAATAAAATAAGATACAGAAACATGACAGATTGTGGACATGAAAAAAAAAAAAAAGCATTTTAACCCTTTCACTGCTAGACAAATTTTCTTCTTTAATACCTATAACTTTTTAGACGCTATTTTTGTGCTAAGCCAAATAAGGTACTTTTATTCCGGCACCATGGAAGTGCTGGAAGAGAGGGAAAAAAACAGAAGGAAAAGGGGAAACTCATATCCTATACCATTTCAATAAGAGTATTAATGGATATTTTCATTCATTCTTGAGTTACAACATGGGAAGAGAAAGTTTTTTTTTTCTTTATATCACTTTTTTTTTCATTCTAAATCAAAGTTGATTTTAATTTCAGGTTCCTTTGATATTTCGAATAACAGATGCTTTCATTTCTACGTGACTTTGAAGGGGATGAAAGACATTGATTTTCTATATCATGAACAATGTTAATTATTTTTCAGATTTATCTATTAATCCTACACCTCAGGAGTGAGTCAAACAGTGTGGCAAACTTCACTTTCTCCCTGTCTGAAAGTATTCCAGAAACGTGATGAAAAAACGGCAGGGAATTTCATGATCATTAATCGAACAAAAATCAATATATGAACGAATCAGCTGCTTCATGTCAAGGGTTTGCAAAGACCGAGAAGTGAGGATGGAACAGCACCAAGTAGTTGCCAGTACTGATGGGGATGATGATGATGGCAATAATAATAAGGATTATGCCAAAAAACTATGTTAAAAAAAACATGCTAAAAAAAATTATGAACACGACAAAAATAATGATGAAAATTACTTCCTGTGACCTCTAAACATTTACACACACACACACACACACACACACACACACACACACACACACACACACACACATCACATAAACCCAGTCATTATTCCATCAATCAAAAACACACACAACACAAGAGTAAGAGTAGTAAGAGTAAGAGGACACTTCAACACGCCTTACACTGGACCAACAAATAATACACACTTCATCTCACACTTAACGCACATCACTGACAGAGAGAGAGAGAGAGAGAGAGAGAGAGAGAGAGAGAGAGAGAGAGAGAGAGAGAGAGAGAGAGAGAGAGAGAGAGAGAGAGAGAGAGAGAGAGAGAGAGAGAGAGAGAGAGAGAGAGAGAGAGAGAGAGAGAGAGAGAGAGAGAGAGAGAGAGAGAGAGAGAGAGAATGTGTCAAAGTTAATCCAAAGCTTTACGTTCTAATATCCAGACGTACGTTCGCCTTCATCATTCCAATTGCCTTGTGCTTATCTTGCTCTGGGTCTCATTAGGAAAGGTTGGGATTTGATGGCGGGGGAGGTGAGTCGGTTGTCCTTTTTTTCTATTTATTTATTTTTATTTATTTATTTATTTGTGTGTGTGTGTGTGTGTGTGTGTGTGTGTGTGTGTGTGTGTGTGTGCGTGCAGCCTTAGGAGGGAGGGAGTGAGGGAGGGAGGGAGGGAGGGAGGGAAAGAAATAAATAAAAAAGAAAGAAAGAGAGAAAGAAAGAAAGAAGAAAGAAAGGAAGAAAGAAAGAAAACGAAAAAGAACCTGCGACAAAAAGAAAACGGGAGAGAAAGGAAGAGAAAATGAAAGAAATTATGAAATAAAAAAGTAAAGTAAAAAAATAAAACATACGTACATGTATTTCTGCAGACAGACAAACATACACACACAGAAGCAAGACTGACAAAATCTAAAAAAAAAAAAAAAAATAGGCAAACAGAAAGACAGACAGACAAACAGACAGACAGGCAAGGAAGCGGGCAGTTACATAGACATTAAAAAGACAAAACTCAAAATTAAAGAAAAAAGTTACGAAAAAATAAAGAAAACTGCAGAAAAAAAAAAAACACTTTACTGTGAGTCGCTCCATTGCAGGTTTTTAATACTAGAAGGAAAAATAAGAAAGTTTTGATGTTAACGGCGTAACTTGGGAGATATTAGCTGTGATGGAAGGCGGGGCTCACTGCTGCCAGGACTTATAATGACGCACTAATACTTTGCAGGCGGGAGGGAAGAAATTAAATACCAAACAATTAAGCTTACAGGAAAAACATGTAATAGTGCAGGAGGACAATGCTGAAAAGAAGAAAAAAAAAAAGGAAAAAAGAAAATAATGAAAGATAGAGCAAGATAAAAAAAACAAGAAAGGTACAGAAAAGAAAAGAACAAAACGAATATGAAAAAATTAAAAAAAAAACAAAGAAAGAAAAAAGAAATATGAAAGAAAAAGAAAAAGATTTTTTTATATTTTTTTAGGTTACTTTACCAGCGCGTGATGGAGAGAAAATAAAAATTCTGCAAAACTGGCAAAACATTTAGCACAAAGCTATTGTGGGAACTATTGATGTTCAGAAAAAAAGTGTTGGCCCACCCAGGGCTGGTACTCGAAGCGTCATCCTTCCTGGTCCTCGGCATATAGAGTAGGATGACCAGTTCCTTTTTCCACAGTCTTTACGTTACCAATCACAGTTGACCGGCTCCTATTTAAGGCTGGGTAAACCTAGGAGCAGGCAATCGTCTCAAAAAAATTCCAGCTGCCACTAGGATTCGAGTCCGATACTTCCTACACTGTAGTCAGACGCGCTACCGACTGAGCTACCGCGGTCCAGACATCATGCTTATACTAAGGCCTGGAGAGAGAGAGAGAGAGAGAGAGAGAGAGGAGAGGAGAGAGAGAGAGAGAGAGAGAGAGAGAGAGAGAGAGAGAGAAGACTTAAACAGAGGAACCAACTTTGAATTTATACAAGAGAAACTCACTGTGGAAAATAATAAAAGGTAGAGCGATTAAAGAGAGGAAGAATTCATTGTTTCTTGCATTACTGAGATTACTAAGATTCATTTCGCTGGATTACCAAAGAAAAAAAATAAGAAAACTCGCTGCGGGAATGACGTATGGCGATTAAAAAATGGAAATTTTTTTTTTTTTTTTCCTACACTATTGTTACAACTATGAAATTTCCCCTGCATTGCAAAAAAAAAAAAAAAAAAAATGAAACCCATTGCGGAAATAACAGATAGGATAGAAAAATAAATAAATAAATGTTTGCTGCACTACTGTTACAGCTAAGATTCTTTCCCATGCATTACAAAAAAAAGAAAAGAAAAAGGAAAAAGGAAATCCACTACAGAAATAACTTATACGGCAATTAACGAATGAAGAAAAAAATAAATGCCTCCTGCATTGCTGTGATTAATAACAGTCTTTTTTATGGTATTAAAAACAAATAAATTAATCAAACCATACAATATACACAAATAGGCCGCTGCGGAAAAATCCATTCAACAGTTACAGGAAAAAAAAAAAAAGTAAAAGCTCCCACAATCTCTTACAACCAAGACTTTTTCTTTTTTTCCCACAGATTATCACATTTTCCGTCAGGGATCTCAGTGGGCGGCGGAGCGTCATGAGGGGTGCCGCGCCAGCCATTACGCTCCCCCAAGGACTCAGCACAGAGGCAGGGGGAGGGGGCACTCGGATGAACGCTTCACTCACGCTTAATTAACACGCTTCCCGCTCAGGTGAAGACGAGAGCCACCTGGACTGCTAAAGGGAGGGAAGTAAGAGCTCCTGTGAGTTATCAGGTGAGCAAAGGCGCCATTTCAGCTTTCCAGGTAAACACGAGAATCAACAAAACTAATAATGTTGAGAAAGGCAGCAGTCCTATGCCACTCAGGTGTGCAATGTGATCGGGGCATTTTCCTCTGGTTAAGGAAGGTGGCATTTCAACTTTCCAGGTTGTTCAATCAGTTCTCAGACACGAGAGACAAGGTGACTTGTGAACTGGAGAAAGACAACTCCTATATTACTTAGGTGACCAATTTAAATAGAGCGCTTTTCTCGTGAACAAAGGTGGTATTTCAACTTTCTAGATAATTAACCAATCAATTATTATTTTTTTTCCAGATAAACACGAGAAACAAAACGATTAATGAACTGGAGAAAGGCAAAAGTTCCATATTGCTAAGGTGAGCAATGTGAAAAAGCTATCAGGTATTTTCTCAGGTGAACAAAGATGGCATTTCAATTTCCCAGGTGAACAAGTTGAACCACGAGGAACATCGTAACTAATAAACTGGAGACAGGCAGAATTTCTAAACCACTCAGGTGAACAATATGAACCAATCACAAGATACTTTTCAGGTGAGCAAAGATAACATTTCAACTTTCCAGGTTAATAAATATATTCCTAATTATGCTTTTTCATCTTTCTGCGTCTTATATATAACAGAGGAACATCAAGACACCTAAAGAGTTAACTAAACTGACCAACCTATTCTGTCCGCCTCTCTAATGCAGGAGTTAACCAGTATTCTCAGTCATTCATCCCTTTCTCTGGTAAACTCTGGAACTCCCTGCCTGCTTCTGTATTTCCACCTTCCTCTGACTCGAATTCCTTCAAGAGGGAGGTTTCAAGACACTTATCCTTCAGTTTTTGACTACCGCTTTGGACACTTTTCTGGGAATGGCATCTCAGTTGGCTTTTTTTTTTTTTTTTGTTGCCCTTGGCCAGTGTCCCTCCTACATAAAAAGAAAAAAAAAAACTTACGTTCCTTTTCTTCTCAAAGTTCATGAAAGCGAGAATGAAGGATATTTTGTTGTTTTCATTTTGCTTTCTGTATTTTTTTATCAGAGACATGAAGAGGTAAAAAAAAAAAAAAGCATATAAAAGTTGCAAAATAAAGTGTTTTGCTTAGTACAGACTAAATTAAAGGAGACGCTGGATGAGAGAAAACACTGAACAACAGACAGCAGACAAGAGACAAGACAAGTAAGCATGAGAGCAAAAAATATTGTCAGGAAATGTAACCCAGCAACTCCCAGGTAACGGAGGAAAAAAAAAAAAGAAAAAAAAAATGAGAAGTCTTGTGTTCTTCCACGCACCACAAGGGAAAGAGTCACTCAAGGTGTGGAGCGGAACGGTCATTGCGTCGCTCTGTACGTACTCTTTATTAAGTAGTGTAGTGTGTTGGCTTCCTTCGTAGAGAACAAGAAGTGAATGAGCAGCGAGAGAAGAAGGATGAGCAAGAAGAGAGGAAAGATGAGTACAAAGCAGGATCTAATTAAGTGGCAATATTATTGATGTATTCTATTCGTTCTCCATATTAACCAGTGTAGTGAGGAAAGATAAGAACAAAACAAAATCTAGTTATGTAAGTGGTACTGTTGTTGTTGTGTCATATACTTACTCTACAATAACCGAGGCAGTGTGTTGGCTTTCTTAATGGAGGAGACGAAAAAGACTAAAAATCAAGACAAAAACAGAACTGCAGCAAAGTAGTGGTGTGTTACTGTAACTGGTGCATCCTCTTTGTGTTCTGGCATCCTTTATGTGAATCAGAGAAGTGTGTTCATTTTCTTCGTAAAGGAGGACAACAAGAAACACATTAACATAAAAAAAAATAAAAAAAGAAGAAGAAGAAGAAGAAGTAGGGTAAGAACAACAGCAAGCAGTATACTCTAGTCAAGTGCCACGACTGCTTTCCGTTCTTGATGTACTCTGTATTAACACAAGCAGCGTGTCGGCTTTCCTAGTGGAGGAGGAGAACAAAAAAGCAGATTAAAAAGAAGACAGCGATAAGAACAATGAGGAAAGGCAAGATCTAGCAACGTGCTAGAGTTATTTCTGCGTCCTTTATTCTCTCTTTGTAAACTCCAGTAGTGTGTTGATATTATTCCAGAGAGGAGGA